>NC_071630.1:19176017-19408517 GCF_014839835.1 Dryobates pubescens | reverse complement strand
CCCATGTCTGTGGCAGGTGCTGTGCTGAGTTCTTTGAATTATCAGATCTCCTGCAACACAAGAAGAATTGTACTAAAAATCAATTAGTTCTAATTGTGAATGAAAATCCAGCTTCTCCTTCTGAAACCTTCCCTCCTAGTTCCCCTTCTGATAATCCTGATGAACAGATGAATGACACAGTTAATAACACAGATCAAGTAGACTGCAGTGACCTTTCAGAGCATAACAAACTTGACAGGGAAGAATCCATGGATGTGGAGGCTTCCAGCATTAACAATAGCAGTAGCAGTTCCAAGAGTGTCAACAATAGTATTACAAGCAGTAACAGCTCCACAATGGGTACCTCAGCTGTAACAACCTCTCTACCTCACATAGGGGATCTGACAACATTAGGCAACTTTTCAGTGATAAATAGTAATGTAATAATTGAAAACCTTCAGAGTACTAAAGTGGCAGTAGCACAGTTCTCACAGGAAGCAAGATGTAACGGTGCATCGAACAGTAAGCTTGCTGTACCTGCCCTGATGGAGCAACTGTTGGCATTACAGCAGCAGCAGATCCATCAGTTGCAACTGATTGAACAAATTCGTCACCAAATATTATTGTTGGCTTCCCAAAATGCAGACATGCCAACATCTTCTAGTCCTTCTCAAGGTACTTTAAGAACATCTGCCAACCCCTTGTCCACATTAAGTTCCCATTTATCCCAGCAGCTGGCTGCAGCAGCTGGATTAGCACAAAGCCTTGCTAGTCAATCTGCCAGCATCAGTGGTGTGAAACAGCTACCCCCTATACAGCTACCTCAGAGCAACCCTGGCAACACTCTAATTCCATCCAGTAGTGGCTCTTCTCCAAATATTAACATACTGGCAGCAGCAGTTACAACACCATCCTCAGAAAAAGTGGCTTCAAGTATTGGTGGCTCACAGCTCAGCAACCCACCAGTATCAGCATCATCTTCACCAGCTTTTGCAATAAGCAGTTTATTAAGTCCTGCATCTAATCCACTTCTACCTCAGCCCACCCCTAGTAACTCTGTTTTCTCCAGCCCCTTGCCCAATATTGGAACACCTGCAGAGGATTTAAACTCCTTGACTGCCTTGGCACAGCAAAGAAAAAGCAAGCCACCAAATGTAACTGCTTTTGAAGCTAAAAGTAATTCAGACGAGGCATTCTTTAAGCATAAATGCAGGTTCTGTGCTAAAGTGTTTGGGAGTGACAGTGCCTTGCAGATTCATTTGCGTTCTCACACTGGCGAGAGGCCATTTAAATGCAACATATGTGGAAACAGGTTCTCCACAAAGGGAAACTTAAAGGTCCATTTTCAGCGTCACAAAGAAAAATACCCTCATATTCAAATGAATCCATACCCGGTGCCAGAGCATTTGGACAATATTCCTACGAGCACGGGTATTCCTTACGGGATGTCTATACCACCAGAGAAACCTGTCACAAGCTGGCTGGACAGCAAGCCAGTCCTTTCCACCCTGACAACTTCTGTTGGCCTGCCACTCCCACCAACGATTCCAAGCTTGACCCCATTCATCAAAACAGAGGAGCCTCAGCCGATTCCCATTAGCCATCCTTCTGCTAGCCCTCCCAACTCTGTCAAGAGTGACTCGGGAACAGCTGATCCCACATCAAAAATTACCAATGGACTTTCTGATGAGGTAGAGGCTGGTGGTTTGCCTACCTCAAATGGTAAAATGGAAGAAAACCCTCAAAACACAAGCGCCATCACTAACATGAGCAGCTCTGTGAGCTCACCAGCAGCAGACTCGGGCTCTGGCAGTGTGGCCACTTTTACAAATCCACTGATGCCTCTAATGTCAGAGCAATTTAAGGCAAAGTTTCCATTTGGAGGACTACTGGATTCAACATCAGCATCTGAAACATCAAAGTTGCAGCAACTGGTAGAAAACATTGACAAAAAGGCAACTGATCCTAATGAGTGCATCATTTGCCACCGAGTCCTCAGTTGCCAGAGTGCACTGAAAATGCATTACCGCACACATACTGGTGAGAGGCCGTTTAAATGTAAGATTTGTGGTCGTGCTTTTACTACTAAAGGCAATTTAAAGACTCATTACAGTGTCCACCGTGCCATGCCCCCTCTGAGGGTACAACATTCGTGTCCGATCTGCCAGAAAAAATTCACCAACGCTGTTGTGCTGCAGCAGCACATCCGAATGCACATGGGAGGGCAGATCCCCAACACTCCAGTGACAGAAAACTATCCTGAGTCAATGGAATCAGATACAGGATCTTTTGATGATAAGAATTTTGATGATATAGACAACTTCTCAGATGAGAACATGGAAGACTGTCCTGACAGCAGCGTGCCAGATACACCTAAATCTGCAGATGCATCGCAAGACAGCTTGTCTTCTTCCCCTCTGCCTCTGGAAATGTCAAGTATTGCTGCTCTGGAAAATCAGATGAAGATGATCAATGCGGGACTGGCTGAACAACTTCAAGCCAGCTTAAAGTCAGTTGAAAATGGGTCAGTGGAAGGGGACGTTTTGACTAACGATTCGTCATCTGTTGGCGGTGATATGGAAAGCCAAAGTGCTGGAAGCCCTGCTGTCTCAGAGTCTACCTCTTCCATGCAGGCCTTGTCCCCATCCAACAGCACTACCGATTACCACAAGTCACCAAGTAATGAGGAGAAGCCAGTGAGAGCTTTACCAAGTGAATTTGCCAATGGTCTGTCTCCAACCCCAGCTAACAGTGGTGCTTTGGACTTGACATCTAGTAACACTGATAAAATGATTAAAGAAGAGTCTCTGAGTATGCTCTTTCCTTTTAGAGATCGAGGTAAATTTAAAAACACCGCATGTGACATTTGTGGCAAAACGTTTGCATGTCAGAGTGCCTTGGACATTCATTACAGAAGTCATACCAAAGAGAGACCATTTATTTGCACAGTTTGCAATCGTGGCTTTTCCACAAAGGGTAATTTGAAGCAGCATATGTTGACACATCAAATGCGAGATCTACCATCACAGCTCTTTGAGCCTAATTCCAGTATAGGCCCTAATCAGAACTCTTCGGTTATGCCTGCTAATTCACTGTCATCGCTCATAAAGACTGAGGTTAATGGCTTTGTGCACAGCTCTCCTCAGGATAGCAAAGAATCACCCTCTGGTCTAGTTGCTTCGGGGCCGCTGTCCTCCTCTGCCACGTCCCCTGTCCTGCTCCCTGCTCTCCCCAGAAGAACCCCCAAACAGCACTACTGCAACACGTGTGGGAAAACATTTTCTTCCTCCAGTGCTCTGCAGATCCATGAAAGGACACACACTGGTGAGAAACCTTTTGCCTGCACTATATGTGGAAGAGCATTCACAACAAAAGGCAATCTGAAGGTACTCTTTCCTCTTGCTGTTCTTAGGTTTAATTTTCTCCTTCCTGGGGGTTTTTGATTTTTTTACATCTGCTAATGTTGCCAGCGCTGGTACCTTTGGGTATCTGTGGTGTGACAAACAGTGTAGTCAGCTCTGGTAGACCTAGATGGTCTCTAGTTGGCTGCTCGTGTTGGCAGTCGGTCTGAAGTGTGAGCTTTTTTTGATGCTTAATTAAAATTCATCCACCAGCAAAGACTGTCTATGTAGAGTGTGAAACAGAACAGCCAAATGATGGGAAGGGGTACTAATTAACAGAGAAATGTGTTTTGTAACTCACACCTCTTTAAGAAGTGAAAGGCTCTTGATTGTGCTATTTTTCATAACTATCATGTAAGATGATGAATGTTTAAAGAAACTATTAACAGAATTCTGGAACTAATGGGCATTACTTTAATTGATTATATAACTAACATTTCCTACCGATATGTGTTTGAAAAAGCAAATATACTTAAGTTTTAGAACACCAGTTGAGCACTTGACTGTGTACATTTTTCTGTTGACAGAGTATTTCTCTAGAGGTTGCTGCCAGTGATGTGAGATGAATAATTACTTTCAGGCCATTCTGTCTATACATGAGGCTCTCCGATGAGCAATCAGTAAAGGATACTTTCTGCCTGTCTGAAAAGGACGTTTATAGGGTAAAGGGTGTCAAATACAATACTTACAATTGCAATGAAAGTGGACATAGCAATTCTAGCCCTGAAAGCAGCTATCTGCAATTGACAGAAAAACGTGAAGTCATTATAAACTAAATACATGTAATAAAAAAAAGAGTAACAAGCAATGCATTGTTCAGCAAGAAACCAGGGTGTTCTGGGTAATGGTGACGGGCTGATCCAGAAGAAGTGTATTTATTATTCCAGATGGGAAATGCAGCCCTGCATCCGCCACCTTTAGTGACGTTCATTATGTAACAAGACTGGACAGGTTCATGGACTGCTGCCTTCTCTGTGATCAAAATAAGTTTGAAATCCCTGTCAACCCCTATTTTTTGTTTGTTTCTTTCTTCCTCTCTTGTTTTTTCAGGTTCACATGGGCACCCACATGTGGAACAGTACTCCTGCAAGACGAGGCAGACGACTTTCTGTAGATGGTCCCATGACATTTCTAGGAGGCAATCCTGTAAAGTTCCCAGAAATGTTTCAGAAGGATTTGGCTGCACGGTCAGGGAATGGAGACCCCTCCAGCTTCTGGAACCAGTACGCAGCAGCACTCTCCAATGGCTTGGCCATGAAGACCAACGAGATCTCTGTCATCCAGAATGGTGGCATCCCTCTGGCACCAGGGGGCCTGGGAAACGGTGGCAGCTCTCCCATCAGTGGCTTGACAGGAAGCCTGGAGAAGCTCCAGAATTCAGAACCCAATGCACCTCTAGCTGGTCTGGAGAAAATGGCAAGCAATGAAAATGGGACAAACTTCCGTTTTACGCGCTTCGTGGAAGACAACAAAGAAATTGCAACAAATTAGGAAAAAACTCCGTAAATAACATTCCTGCAAACAGTGCAACCTAGGGTTGTTTTTTCCAAGCTGCAGGCTACAACATTACAAACACTTTCTTTTGTACCATGTTTTACTTCTAGAGTTCTAAGAGAGCTTATTTATTAGTGATATAACCTTGCTTTGCAAACAAATGCAAGCATTAACTTTGGTCTCCTGTATTTTGAACTAAATACTAATCGACTAGAGTGCTGTAAACTTGCTGTAACATTTATGGCAGTTGCAAGTCTGTTCTGCTAGGTGATCTTATTCTGGCATTAACTTATTTTCTATATCCAGTTTAACATGAACTCTGGTACTGATGAGATGCCTCAGTGATGCATTAGGTCTCTAATAAAAATCTGTGTATAAATGTACACTTTGATCCTGCTGGAAATTTTGTCAGCAAACGCATTGTTTAATTTTTCCAAACAGAATTAAGACAAGGACTGAGGGAATATAGACTGAACAGTGTGGGTCCTTTACACAGCTCAGTTTGGTTTTGGGTTTTATTATAAAATTAAAACCGCTTTAATTTTTGTAGGTTTAACATTTTCTGTTTTGAACCGTTATTTGTATTGTGCTTTTTACTTGAGTTGTCTTAAATGTTAATACATTTCTGTACAGTAATAAGCACGCAGATTATTAGAGAAGATACTGAAGTGTTGTTTTGGTAGTTGAAACTGAGACATAACATTTTGCCTTGTAGGTATATTCATTATAGAAAACGTGCTGGACTTTCACAATGCTGCTAAGTATGGCATCTTGAACAACTTCTGTGGACAACTGTAGATGCTCCTGTATATATGAGAAGACATCACTTTCATTAAAATGTACATATGTTCCTTACAAGACCAAGCCCCACTCCCTGACCAAGGGAACAAGTATAGTGTTTGTTTATTTTGTATTAGGTACCGGGGAGGGGGGCAGGGGGAACCTTGGACTGTTACATGCACTTTCTCGGAAAGCTGAAAGGAAAAGAGGTCCAGTTTCTTTAACATTTAATACTTACTAACAGCAGAGATACTGTAATTTTACTCGAGTAATCAAATACATTTTTGCAACAGATAAAATTTGCTGTCTCTGTGTTTTTAAAGTGTACCTGTATTTAGTAATCACTTTGTATTATTTAGCCTTTCCCTTGGTTGACATGAACTGTCCAGGTTGTACGTGTGTGTTTATATTTGTAAGTATGGGTATACATATATGTATCGCATATTAATTGCTAGTATATTTTTCATACCCTCTGATAGTGGGAAATTTCTCCTTAACTATTCAACTCTTCCTCATAAAACTGTAGATATTTTGACATTTTTGATTTCTTTATTAAAAAAAAAAAAATGCTGCTAGCAACCACCTTATTGAGCCTACGTAAGTTTCCTTTGAAGGAAATAATTTATCACGTTTAAGGCTTGATTTGGTTCAAATGCTTTATATTTGATATTAATTTTATTCTATGAGATTGTATGTTTGTGGCATGCTTACGCTGCTATATCTGTGTTAAGATGTCCACTTGCAAGCCTCCATATATTATATGGGGTTTATAAAGTGATTGTTTAAAAAAAAAAACAAGAAAGAAAGAAAGAAAAAAAAATTGCTTTGGCCTTGCACATGATTTGGCTTCCCTTATGCACCTGCAACCATCATTAACCTGAACAGGAGTTTAGGGAAACAGAGTTCAGCCTAATGTTTTCACCCAGATGCATTTTATCTCCTCACCTTATTGTTTCTGAAAAAATTGGTTTGTCTGCCTTCAAATTATGCCTTCGAAAAAAACAAACAACGAAACCAAACACAAAACCACCACCAAAACGACAGGAATTAACTGGATTTGTATTCACATGAATAAGTCTTTTTCATTTTTGTTTTTAACAATTCCAAAATTCAGGTAATTTTTTGTGTTGGGGGTTTAATATCAGTGTGGGGAGTGTTGCTTGCCTTTTAAAAACAAGTAATTACTTTGCTCTTCCCCCTAGTAGCTTGAGTTGTAAATTAGGTATCATAGAGGACTTAACACTGAAAAGCTGGGGTGAGAAATACTTTTCTTGAGGACTTCTACCCTTCATACGATGATGAATCCTTAGTAAAGTATTAACGCTGTAGTCTGAATACCTCTTGGACTTCATGTCTTTAGAACTTCTTCCTGTTCGAATGTCATGATTAATGATATGCATTTTTGTTAACATGTAAGTTGTATACTAGAGCCAGCTGGCTTGTCAATGTGAATATTTAAGAATTTCAAGTCACCTTTTGGTCTCAGAAAAAGGCAAATTAAACGGATTTTGATGATTTTATCAATGAAATACTAACTAACTCTCCTTTTAAACTGAGTTTAGAGTTGTGCAACAGAAAAGCAATGAAGGGTTAGCAAATCCCAGTGCTCTGGGTGGGTTTGCTTTGAGCGGCTGACTTTCATTAATGGTTTTAACTCCAGCTTTCAGACCCTCTCCTCACTTAAAGCGAGGTCTTTGGCTTCCGAGGACCCTTAACTCCTGCCAGACAACGGGCAGGGGTCCGGCCCGTGCTGCCCGCGGCCGGGTACCGCATGTACTCGGCGGTCTTCAGAGAGAAGGGCAGCGGCAGTTTCACTCCTCGCGCACGGCCGGGATCCCGCCCGCCAGAGGCCCACGCGCCTGCGGGTGGAGCGGCTGGCGCACGCGGGTGGCCGTTAGGTCCCTGCCCTGCCCCGCCCTGCTGAGGGGATGCTGGGGAGGCGGGCATCGAGAAGCATACAGGAGCTGCCCCCTTGCCCGAGGGGCTGTTTCCTCACCGACGGTTAGGTACCCCCCTCCTCTCCCCTCCCCTTCATCCTCTCCCTAAGGGCGACGGACCCTTTTCTGCCCCCACCCTTTCGAAGCGTTTCCCCGGGGACCCCGCCCCGGGGACGAGGGCTGTGGCCAGCAGGGCTGCTCGGGACACCTTTCCGTCGGCTGCCCGCCTGACTGAGAGTGCGCGCGGCTGGGCTGCCGTGGCCCTAGTAAGCCAGTGCACTGCCCTGCTGGGTTGCTGCTGTGTTTCACTTTGTGCTTCCCTCGTTATCGTCTGCGAAGGTGGGTGCTGGGGTGGAGGAGGGAACCAGTCGGCCCCGTGCCTCCCGCTGCACTGGACTTGGCGGAGGGTGCCTGGGCTGCTAACCCCGCAGAGAGGGTTCCGTTCCTTTTTTTCCTGCCGCCCCTCAACGGAATCGCGGTCCAGCCCCCTGCAGAACCCTGGGATGTCTCGTCAAGGGTGCTGAGGCCGTGCCCGGCGGGGTGCAGTCAGGGTCTCCCCGCCCCGTCAGGCGGAGCGGCTGGCTCGTCGCCTGCAGCCGGAGAAGGGGAGGGGGAAGAATAATTTGCTCTGGAAATGCGGAATGCTAAATTTCCCGTTACTTGACACCAGACCGTGGGGACCGGGGGAAGTTACCTCTCCCCAGAGCTGTCCTCTGGCAAACGCACAAAGGTGCCCGCGTCGCCTCGCAGCTGGGCGCCGCGCTACCTCGCTGCAATTACCCAGCGCAGGATTTCCTATTCACAGACACTGAATTAATCCTTTTTCAAGAACAGATTTTTTTTTTTCTTTATAGTTTTGTTTGCGCGGCCGAGTTTTTCTCATTAGCAACAAAGTTTTCTTCCTTGGTTTCCCTCCCCACCCCCTTCTTCTCGCCCATCACAATTTTATCATCGACTAAAAGCACGGTGGGGTGGGTGTTTCTTCTTCGCGCCGACAGTCGTTTAGCATTCATTAAATCAGCCCGAGTAATTTTCTTCACCCAGAAACAGACGAGATTTAGTTAGAAATTGGGCTAATACCGTGCGAAATGTCCCTATTCGGGAAGAGCCCACGGTGGCGCCCGGCCCGTACCGACTGCGGGGCTGGCCGTCCCGCCGGGGGCTTTGCTAGCAGAGAGCAGTTTGGGGGTTTGCGCGAATACCGCAGGGAGGAGAGGAAGCGGGTACGTTTCGCGACTGAAGGAAAGGAGCTTGGGGGCGAGGCGTTCGCCCGGCAGCTAAGCAGGACGCCCGTCATACCCCGGCTGCGGAGCAGCCTGGCTGGTGGTCGTTCCGCTTTCATGGGACAAACTGGAGAAGTAGCGGGGTAGACGGAATGAAAGGCTGAAAAGGGCGTGGAGGGCTGAACAAAAGGACCCTCTATACGAGCAGAATGGGGAGAGAAGAGTCAGGGTAGCACATCTGATGAGGAGGAGAGAACTCGGGGCAGCACGTCTGATGGGTAGGAAAGAGGCTTCTCTATTGGCGAGGCAACGGTGAGAAGGGAAGTGGAACAGCAAATAGCCTGGCTTATTTTGTGTGCTGATGACGGCCAAATCCAAAGCCCTTTTCTCAGGAAAAAAGATGAATTTCGGTGCTTCTACCTAGGCTCGACTGTAGTTGGAGATTTAGGGACAGATTGCAAGCCCTTCCTGGTTCAGCAGTCAACAAATCTCTTCAGCTTTGCTGTCGAAAGAATATTTGCTGACCATCAAAAAGCAACAATTGCTGCTTGGTTTGACGTTTTATTTGGGGCCTAATTCCTGCTTTTGGGAGTCCTGAAGTCACAATCTACCTGACTGCGTCTTTGCAAGAGGAGGCCTGTTTCACTTGACAGGAAAAGATGTGACATTGTAGTGTGACACTCCCCCCCCCCTCCCCCTTCCCCCCCCCGTCTCACTGCCAGTCTTCAGAACTCCAGTTTTATCTCTGGGATTTTTAAAAATCCAAATAATATTTTTAAAATGTGGTTTCTTTCTCTCATGAGTATGAGTTGACAGAAGTTAAAATAATGTTTTGCAACTAAGTGGGTACAGTTATTTAAACAAGCTGGAAGCAGTGTCTCTTTGACTTGAAGTGTCATGACTGAAAAAATTCACATATGATACAGTCTCATATAAATTTCTGTCTCTAGATGAAGAGGAGTAGAGCCTTGGAAATATTCATTTTAATGGGAAAGAACACAAGTAATTGGAAAATATGCAACTTTAGCTGAGAAAAAAGTTAATGACAGCTGCATTTCTGTTAGGTTTCCTGATTTGTATTTCTGGTTTTTTAACATCCAGGTTATAGTTAATGTCAGAATAGCTGCCCTGAGCCAATCTCTCTGTCACTACTGGCAATAGTCTAGCAGATACCTGGAAGATTGCAAGTGCATGGTGATGACTCCTTGGGAGGATCTTCTTCGAGGGACATGGGATTTGGGAGGCCCTGAACCACAATGCAGAGGCTGAAATATTTACAGGTAAGTGAGGTGTAAGCATGGCAGTGATTCAAATTGAATTTCTGGCTCAAATTGTCTCATGGTTTTGTCTTACCACAGGTCTCTTTCTTTGGTTTCCATTTTATCTTCTGTTTTTCTTTAGATGTGTACTTTCGAGTCTAAATTTCTTAAGAGGCAAAATCTCCCAGTGATAAGAGTAGAGTGATATGAGAGCAGTAGAGTTAAGAACAGGAGAGCAGGCAGGAGCAGTTTTCTTTAGCACTCAAGTTTGTCTAGTGCTGAGGGAGTAGGTGAGTATCCTGCACTCAAGGGTAGACAACATTCTCTGCTCACTTGGTGGGTGGGGCCGGCATAGCTGATTCTCAGCCTATGGTATGCCTTTGAGAATACCCACTGGAGAATTGTAGAGTAAGGAAGTGATGTCATCCTTTTTATAGAGGTTAACTAATTAACCCAAATTGCAGACTCTTCTTAACTTTCAGAAGTTACTGTAATTTCTGGAAAGCAGTATTAATTCCAATAGTTGGGGACCAAAAGTATGTCCATATCCACATCTGTGTTAGACATTGTCACCAGTGCTAATAAGGAAGGTTCTCACTTGAATGATCAGCCTTGAAACTTCTGGTGTCATTTCATTTCAAAAGTAAGGAGTCATTCCATGTTAGCAGACATTCATGTAATCTATATAGACAGCTCTCTTGACAATGGTAGTGCTGAAATGCAAAGGTCTATTTTCATTGTTTAAAGGTCTTAAAAATGCAGCATCACAATGTCAGATGGGTGTAGCAGAAGCCCTGCAGCACCTGGCATCAGGTGGTGTGACACGAGCAGTGTTCGGATTTGAATATGGAAAGCAAAAAATTGAGAGGTCTGGCACGCTGACATGGATTTAACCCAGTTGGTCACTACTTTCTTTCTTGTCCCCCTGAAAAATAACTTCAAAGCAGAGTCAGAGAGACCAACAAGATGAATAATGTTGAGGTTTTTTTCAAAGCAGTACTTTGAAAGCTTTCTTTAGCAGTGAATAGTTCTGAATTGCTTTTCATTGGGATTTTTAAAAGTCAGTTAATAAATAGTGCAGCTAATACTTGTTTCATATGTTAGGTAACTAAGTAGATAATTGTGTTCAGTGCTAAATGTGCATTCACATGAGCTCCGATCTTTCTCTTGGCTAGAGGATCCAGAGAGAATAGATGTAAAATGTTTGTGTCTGTTTACTTGTCTACGCTGAATATCGAGTCCTCTTGGCAATTTGTGTCAGCGCTGCTGCTGAGAATGAGGCTGTTGTGATGGTTAGATCACTAGTTAGCTCAGTTATGGGGATCCCTTAATACCAGCATAGACCTCTGGTGCTGATACATGTAAACTATTATAACCCTCTGCTTAAGTCAGCTCAGCTTATATTGGATTCTAACATTGAAGAATGTCTGAGTGCTGCACAGACAATTTCTGTCACAGTGTCTGTGGCTCTTTAAGGTGTTAGTGTCTTTCCCTTTCAGCCTAAATGTTTGTTTCTGTCCGGTGAGATTTCCTCCCCTGCTCCATATTTGAATGGGTGGAATCAATTGCATAAGGAATCCTTATTGATATCACTGCAAAGACAGCAGTTTCTTATTTGGTGAATAAGACCATAAGATAAGGAAGTGTCCAAAATATAGCAGAGAGGTTTGGAAGGCTTAAGGAGATCATCTTACGAAAGGAGACTGAAGTCAGGCAGAATTCATAAAGCTACAGCTTGTTTGAGCCAGAATTTCATGAGATATTTACCTTCCAAACCAAGACTCCTGAAGGGCCCACTGTCTACAAAATGAGCTTAGCTTAAAATGTCACTGAAGGCATTTTTAAGATAGCATGTTTAACTTTGCGTTGGAGGGAGAACACTCCATAATTTGTCCTATTGTGACAGAGCATGGCTGTAACAGCTTAAAACACCAAGGCTATTACTTCAGCCGTCTCCTTACTGGTGTTAGATAGTCGCCTAGAGTCACTTTTCTTGCTTGACCTATACAAAAAAGTAAATTGGGCTCCTGTGTTCTCTCCTGGATTTGAAGAAGTTATTAAACCACCTTTCTTTTTCCAAAGCTGTATGCATTCATGCTGGTATCCTCAATAAAGCTGGGACACAAACAAGGAAAGCAAACAAACCAGTCACAATAGCATTCAATGCACTTAAACTTTGAGGAAATGAAAATCAATATTTGTCACATGGAGGGAAAAGGTAAAATGGACTGAGGAAAAATGTCTAGCTTTCTTAAAAGCTATTAGTGAAAATGAAAATTTGACAGCAATGCCGAAATTTAATTCCTGCATCAGTGCTGTTTGAACACATGATCTTCTCCTTGTCATTTTCACCCTGTATTTACCCATGCATGCACTGGCTTGATGCACACAGGCTCCTTTACTCTTTGTGCTGCTGAATGGAATTTGTTACATTGTAACTGCTTGTGGTTTGGAGCTGTGGAAGCTTATGTAAATGTTTTGCTTGTGCTTAAAGTGTCAGGGGCTAATCGAGGAATTTCATCCCTGTCTTCAGGTACATGCAACCTCAGGCAAGCTGCTCCAGTCTCTTGATGCGCTTTATCAAGTAATGCTAACAATCATTCCTTGCCTTTCAATTTTTGTTTATTTCAGCTATCTAGATAGGAAGCTCTTCAGTCTGGTCTTTTACAATGTATGTACAACATACATAGCTACTCTCTCAGAATAGAAATGGTTGTAAAATATCCAGCTATTTGAATTTCATCATCTATCAGAACACCTGGGAGTGCTCTGCTTGTAGCTCAGTACAATATTGTCCACTTATTAGATGAAGTTTGAAAGTTAATGCCAAGTTATATATGCTTACATTTTTACTGTGTTTTTAAGAACTGGATTTTTGCTGAACCTTCTAAAGAACTTGAAGGTGCACAAGTCTATAGGGTCCAATAAGGTCTGCCCACAGGGTTCTGAGGGAGCTGGAAGATGAAGTTGCCAAACCCCTGTTCACCATACTCAAAAAGCCATGGCAATCTGGTGAAGTCCCTGCTGGCTCAAAAAAGGGAATCATAACCCCCATCTTCAAAAAGGGAAAAAAGGAACACCCTGGAAACTATAGTCAGTGTCACCTCTGTGCCTGGCAGAATCATGAGGCAGATCCTCCTGAAGGTTTTGTTAAGGCATATGGAAAAAGAAGAAGAGGTGATTTGAGTTAACCAGCAGGGCTTCACCAAGGGCAGATCATGCCTGATGAACTTGATGGCTTTCTGTGGTGGAGTTACAGCATCAGTGGGTAAGGGAAGAACAGCTCATGTCATCTAGCTGGACTTGTGTGAAGTGATACTGTCCTGCATGACATCGTGGTCACCAAATAAGAAAAGTATGGACTTGAGGGGTGGACCACTTGCTGGGTAAGGAACTGCCTGGATGGCTGCAGTCAGAGAGTTGAGATCAATGGCTCAATGTCCAAATGGAGACCAGTGACAATAGTACCCTTGGGTAGGTACTGGGACCGGTGCTGTCAGTGATACAGACAGTGGAATTGAGTGCACTCTCCACAAGTTTGTGAGTGATGCCAAGCTCTGTGGGCTGACTGACATGCTGAAGGGAAGGGATACTATCCAGGCTTGAGAGGTGATCCCAAGCCAACCTTATGAAGTTCAACAAGGCCAAGGTCCTACACCTGCACCAGGGCAATCTCAAGCACGCATATAGTCTGGGTGAGGAGTGGCTTGAGAGTGGTCTTGAGGAGAAGGGCATGGGGATGTGAGTTGTTGAAAAACTCAACGTGAGCCAGCAATGTGCTCTTGCAGACCAGAAGCCCAACTGTGTCATGGGCTGTATCAAAAGTGTGACCAGCAGGACAGGGGAGGTGGTTCTCCCCCTCTGCTCTCATGAGACCCACGTGGAGTACTGCATCCAGTTCTGGTGCTCCCAGCATAAGTGAAACATAGAGCTGATGTCCAGAGGATGGCTAAGAACATGATCAGAGGGTTGAAGCACCTCTTCTATGGGGACAGGCTGTGAGAGTTGAACCTGTTCAGAATGGAGGAAAAAAGGCTCCTGGGAGACCTTATAGCAGCCTTCCAGTACCTGAAGGGCACCTATAAGAAAGCCAGGAAGGGACATCTTACAAGGGCTTGTAGTGATAGGATGAGAGGGGAATGGCTGTAAGCTTGAGGAGGGTAGATTTAGACTAGATACTAGGAAGAAATTCTTTACAGTAAGGGTGGTGAGATGATGGAATGTGTTGCCCAGGAAAGTTGTGCATGGCCCCTCCTTGGAGGTATTCAAGGCCAGGTAGAATGAGGCCTTGAGCAACCTGGTCTAGTGGAAGGTGTTCCTACCCATGGCAGAGGGGTTGGAGCTAGGTGACTTTTAAGGTCCCTTTCAACCTAAACCATTCTATGAATCTATGAACTGTTGCATGTAGCCACAATGTTTTAAAATTTTCCATGTAGACAAAATGTCCTGAGGCACAGTCCAAGGAAACTGTGGTTGTGTTTGCTGCCTTGCAACAAGTGCCTGTAGTTGATTTCCAGTTTTGGTGGTGACAGGTAACTTTCAGCCTGAACTGCAGATAATGAGTTCTCTTGATGTATTCCCCATATATGGGGGGGGAAAAAAAAAAGGCAAACCAAAGTGTGTGGAATTGTAAAGGTCATGTTTAATCAGAAGACAAGTCCTGGATGATGTACAGGTTTATGTTTTAGGGTCAGACTTGTTGCATTAGTGACTTCCTAGTTGGTTTGAAGGTGGTGTGTGAGGTAGGAGGGAAGATGTGAAAAACCTAGTTCCAGTGTGGTGTAGTGGACAGTGCATCAAGATGGTGTGCAAATTGGAGTCCTCTGCAGCTGTTGTAGTACTTCTTGATGCTTTTTATTTTCTCTCAAAAAATATATACTGTATGAAATCATGAGCAACAAGCACAGTACTGCTGCCACGTGTTGAAATGCAGCTATAGGTATGTACATTGTCTGCCCAACTGTTGAACACTAGGAATTACAGTAAAGACAGGAAATATTTTTGCATCTACTGTGATCTTTTCTGTGTTTGACCAGTTTGCTCTTTATAGCCCTATATACAGCAGTGACAGCCTGTGCTTTTGAAAGGGTTACTCTGGGGGTTGAAGCACTGGCCGTGGGTGATACAAGCCAGCAAGTTATGTGCGTTCGGATGTTTCCCTGGTTGTCTTGTGGAGAAACAGAAGAGAGTGAGTTTTATCAGGATTCTGAAGTAACTGTCAACTGAAACCTGTAGTCTTGAATTTATATACTGCTCATCTTGAAGAGCTTTCTTTTTGTCTGAAAATTAGATATTGACAACAGTAAGAACAGGACAAATGAGGAACATGGCCAGAAATTTCCACCTCCTGCCCCAGATCTTATTTGCAGTCTGGCCTAGATTTCAGGCTTACTCAATTATTTATTCTATTTAAATTAATGTAATGCTCAATTAAAACCATTTCAAGGAATCATGAGTTTTGGAAAGTGCTGCTCTTGAAAAACTGGGCTTTTAAAATGTGTTTACAGGAAGTCACTTAAAATTGTGGCCCAAATCCCATGGCAGTAGACAGTTACGTGCTGCTATCCTAGACAAACCCACTGCAATCATCCTAATAGCTATTTGTCTGGCTAGCAGTTTCCTCTCCCTCAAAATATTTTATTTATTTTAAAAAGTTCTTATAAAAATAAATCAATTAGTTTGTTTGATTAGTCTTTATGAGTACAAGTAGGGGAAAGTGTGCTGATAGAGCCATGATGGAGTCAGGCACCTGCAGCTGGCATGGGATGTGATTGTGAGATGATATATGCAGTATACTCTTAGCCCTTTGTAGAGGGCCAAGTCCAGGCTACTACATTTCCAGATAGGTTTGGGGGGGGTTACTTGACCTTAATGACTACATATAATGTATAATGAGTATACAGCTAGTTAGTGTGGAAGGGTCTAAAGTATCAGGGAGTCCTGTGGTAATGTCATGTATCTCTAACTCTTCAGGATTAGTTGTCTCTATTTTCTCTCTCCCTTCCCTCCCTTTCCCTCCTGAATGTAAAAGCTTTTGGTCTCCAGTGACTGGAGATTCTGGGTCTTTTCAGCACCACTAGAAAGATACAAAATGATGGCACAAAGATGCATTTCCAGTACAGGAAACTCTGTGGATATATCACTGTCCTTTTACATGGACAAATTTTGGTATGAGAAGTTTTCACACTCTTTTGATTACATTACAATAGGAGGTTGGCAGGGATGGGCAATTTTGGCAAATTTTTGATTTTTACTTCTGAGAAGGTGGGAGTACAGGAGCTGCTAGCAGCTGCTGAGACTTGTGATGTCTCATGTAGTTACTATTCAATGTCATTTTCTTTCTGTTCTTTATTGATATAACTTTACCATATAGCTTGAGTGAGAAATCTACATTTACACCTGGGAAAACCAAATAATGTGGGCCTCCTTCATGAGTGCTTCCTTCCTTTTCTTTCATCTCATACATTCACTCTTCAGTTTACATGCTATTTCTGCTTGCCTACATTAACATATTTTAAAATGCCAGATTTCTCTGGATTTACTTGGAAGAGCCATAGCTCCAGTTTAAAATAAATGAGGGAATTTGCAATAGCATCCCAGAAAATTTTAGTTTCTTTTTTAGCAGAAGGACTGTGGCTTCCAGAAGTGTCTGTGTAACGCTGTTGAAAACCTGGAGAAGTCATTGCCAAAGACTTGAAAGTTAAACTATTTAATAGTGACCAAACGCTGCTACCAAATTTAGTGTTTGCTGCAATCAGAAATGTTACATTCTTCTGATTCAGTAATAACCCTACAGTGACTCATCAGGGTGATGTGGCTTTTGCCTTTGCTCTTAAGAAGCGCACGGCATCGATCAAACTGAAATAATACAATAGCTGAAGCTCAGGTAGCAAATATGCATTGAATTGATCTCCCTTTACTAAGCTTCCTATATCCCAGCATTATTTACGGCAGAAGGATTGAGTCTGGAAAATAGCTTTGTTAAATACCACCTTGTAGTACCTGTTTGAAAGATGGGAAAGCAAGCATTCACTACTTTGTTAACTTTAAGTATTGAGAGTAGAAGTGATGTGCACATAATATTATTATGATTCATACAAACCGCTTTCCAAACAACTCAATAGATTTCATTACCTCCTTTCCAGCGGAAGTATTGATTTTTGTTTTGTGGTTTTATAACACAATTTCAAGGCTGTTGTAGTTTAATGAGCCATGTTCTTATGATGTTTAAAAAGATTTGAAGATATTATGGATTGCCCATCTCGTGTCACCTCTTTCTTTCTCTCGCCCATATAAACTCAGCATAAGAATGAATAGGGCAGCCAGCTATGTGGCTTTTTGTGTTTGAGATCAAAGTGCTACTGGAGAACAATAGCAGGCCACACTTCTGTGTCTGTGACCACACACAGCAGCACCTGCAGAGCAGTAAAATGTCATTGTTGCTTCTGCAGTTTGAGCACAGAGGAAGCACCACTGAGGTGGCAGATGATTCTAATAATACTTGATGTGAATTGATGGGGAAGGAGGACCATAACACAGAGGGCTTTTTATTATAAGCCTTGACTTCCCAAGCTGTGAACAACAGAATACTGCACCTGTGGACTGTCTTCAAATCAACCATTATGGAAAGTGACAGATTTTATTAACTTAAGGAAGAACTTTTCAACATGGGAAATTTGTAGTTTATTTTTGAGACACGAAGGAAAAAAGCAGAAGGATATATTACATATTTCCCACTGCTCATACTTTTCTAGTGTGCTTTGCCTTTTGAATGGGCTGTAACAGAATTACAGGGGCATTATTAAAAGGACTTTTGTCTTAAAAAAAAAAGAATAACTTTTACCTATTGCTTCATGCCTTATATTATATGAGCAGTGGAATTAGTAGCACATTGCTTGAGAAATACTTGTGGTAATTTTAAGAGATACTGAGAATAGCTGAAGCTTGTGGGGGAAAATCACAATATAAATTATTTATACTAGGCACTATGTGCAGTCAGCATCTCCCGTGTGCATCCAACTTTGGGAAGGTTCTGGTATGGCAGGGGCTGGACATGAGGACTGCAAGTAATGTCAGAGGCACACAGAGGTAAATGGAGCTGGCATATGTTTGGACAATACAGAGTTTACTTTCAAATCTCAACAGGTCTATCAGCTTGAAGACATCTTCTAATATTTGTGTTGTGGGATTGTGACAGTACATTGAGCTGGTTTTTGGGGTGAAATACAACAGCAGCAGTAGTTTGTTTTTTTTCAGGCAGCCATGATAGCCCCTGTAGTGTAATGCAGAGATATTGCAGGAGTTGGAAAGATTAGATGCCCGTTGGTCTAATACTAGAGTGATTCCTACCTACAGATTAAATTAACAAAATGCAGGATATGATTTATCTAGAGTGTTTTCCATTAATTTTTATTTAATGGCTATTATGGCTGTAATGATTCTCACTTGTAGTCACAAGCCTCTGGTACCCATATGAATCTAAACACATCCAAATCTTTGTGTAGGTGTGGTTAATACCCTGATGATGACATAAGTCAGATTGCCTTAAAACCAGAACACACACCCACTAAAATGCTCATATTGACTTCCTTCTTTTATTTTAATATGTGTGTAGCTTTTGCAGTCAATTTTGAAAGAATTGTAGAATTTATTCATGTAATATTGATGGCTAAGAGTTGACAAATCAAGCATAAAGTCAGCTGGATCATAGTGCTTTCTGGTGATTCTTTTTGTTCTAAAATTAAGCTCTGGATGAACTGAAAATCATTTTGCAGGAAACACTTAAGTAAAGTGATCATGCAGGGTAGTTGGTGGAATATTACACTCTTCATTTGCGCAAACAGATGGTAATTGTGGCCTTAGATTTAATCAGAGGAGGACAGACAGGTAGCACTTTTGTGTATTTTGGATGAAAATTTCTTTTCACAGAGACAGAAAGTGCTTCATATTCAATGGGCTGTATACCAGGATAGAGAAATGTTCAATCAGGAGTTTATATTACCCTTAGTGTTACTTTAACTTAGTAGTAGAGTTTAATCATACAAGAAAGCTGCTGATTTATTTAGTCAGCTTCAGAAACTGTGGTTTATTCTGCTCTCACCTCTCTCTCCATTTTGGCAATCCAGAGCACACAGAAATGTGCCTGTGAATAAACTTGTGAGCAAGTAACTGCCTTAACAATTCAGGATTAATGGATTTCTGACCATATTCTTTTTAGCTTATCTTTTAGATAAGATTTTGATATCAATTGTTTCTCTTTTCCCCTCCCAAAACATAATACCTGGTAACCTAAGTACATACGATCTGTTTCAGAAGAGAGATTCAGCAAATGCAGCCACCAGTGTGTTTTAATGTCACTGCAGAGATTATGTTACCTTTCTAGAAACAAAATCTTTTTTTTCTTCCCTTCAAATGGAAGTCCCCTGATACCCCTGTCAGAGACCATTTGTTATGCAGAGATTTGTGAAGCAATCAAAATTAATTCACAGTGATCTTTTCACCCAGAACCCCCGGCTTCAAATAATGGGCTTTCTCAACAGGTGCTCATTGTGGCAGTTTGACTCAAACTTGCTAGACTAAAGATTTTATTCTTTAGCCATATTTAAGGATAAAATCCTGAGGTTGTAATTTACTATTCTTAAGCAGCTGCCCAGGAAGGCACACCTGCTTAAAAGAATGATGTCTTGTGTCTTTGGGATCTAAAACCCAAAGGTGTTTGCATATTTGTTTCTGTACTTAATAAAATCTCAGTTACAGGGAAAGGCATATGTCCAACAACAGTGCCATGTAACACCGTGGTCTTATTAGGAATCTAATTGTGCTGTTAATTATTGCATAGAAGCAGATTTCCCCCTGAAGGCAAAACAAGATTCTGTGACACTTCTGGTTCTTTCGTCTGAGTTGGATTTGTAGTAGGCTTCCTTTTGAAATGAAACAGAAATAAAACAATTGTTTTAAAGTACAGGAGCATCAGTGTAGTATCAAGTATATAAAGTGTCTGCAAAAAAAGGAGAAAAAAGGAAATTAAAACAGTTACCAAACAGGATGATTTCCTTCCTGAAATACCATACAAGTGGCTATGTTTGCCTAGGTTTGTTTTGTGTGCCATCTTGAAGATTAGACTTGAGGACAGGAAATGTTTGCTATTATTGGTCATTGATTGTATTGATGACAATACTACTGTAGGGTGGAACTGGGGCCTTTGATACTGTCCTCATTTGAGAAAGCTAGTAAGAAGTCATGATCTCCATGACTGAACCAGGTAGCTCGAACAGTGGGGGCCTCCACTAAACCACGTGCACATGACACTGCCCAAAACAAAGGTGCAGGGGAGGCTGCTGCAGAGAAGCTTTATAGAGTGCTGCTTTAGTGCAACTGTTCTAGGGAATGATGCAGTAAAAACAGTTCGTAAGGAGAAAGAAAAAGCAGTGAAGAAGCATCAGCCAGACCATATGAACGCTGGTAGCATTTACTTCGGAAAGTGTCAGAGCTTTTTAAGTTAAATGTTGAGAAAAGAAAGCTTAGAATTAAGAGAAAAGAAACAATCTTCAGCTGTTTAATTCCTCTTATGTTCAGGGAAACAGGATTTTGTTTGTGTCAAAGAAGGAACAGATTTTATCATCAACTTCTCCTAATGCACAGAGAGTGCCCTATACTTGGGCTGGCTGCTAAAGTCAAAAGAGGGTGATACTGCTTTTTATTTCAATAGTACCATTTATTTAGGACTCCCAAAATATTTTGTAAATGTAGGTATTGGACTCCAGTTCTCTTAAAGTACACAGGCACCGTTTTACCTCCTTACCAAAGTCAGGCACTTTTCTAGTTAAGGATTAGTTGAGCAGTTTGCTCAAATTCAGAAGTGACTTGGTCACAGAACTGACAAGGGAATCTAGGGTTCTGATCCCCTTTTTATTTATACTGGTGTAAATCAGATGTACGCAAGAGAAAAATCGTGTCTCAGTGCCTGTAACACTTGTTTTCTTGGTATAATTATGGATGTAATCAGACTCCTGGAGTGCAGTGAAATACAGAAGTCCTGATGCTAGATGCCTTGTTCATGATACACTGTCTCACAGTGTTGGTCAGTAGCACCTATATGCTTGTATGAAATCTAGAACATAGCATTGCTTGTACTGTACTGCAATATTTCTAAAGCTTTATAGAAAACAATGAAAGTGTAAACCTTAGCTCATGATCTTTAACATCGGTAAGGGACAGAAGGAGTATGCTAGGAACATCTAGTTGCCACTCGCCTGATCACGTACTTACCTATAGCTTTGAAATAGCTTTGAAATGTGTTAGTTAATAGAATTATCTAGATTTCTAGCAACTTCTACAGTTGTGAGAGGGGCAAATTCCTGGGTGCTGATGCATCTTCCCTAGAACCATCTTGCAGAAATGGACTCGCCTCTCCCGAGTCCCATTGTAGCATATGATTAAAAAATATCCAACGTAGATAGATGATTGCAGGTTATAAAGCTTTTTCGTTCTTTAATACAAGTTACCACTAACAGAAGATTTGGTACACATTAAAGCTCTGTTTGAAATGTCTGGAATATTTATAAAATGTCACACACTCTTTGTAAGACTCATATGAAAAAAATTACAGCCTAAAAGTTCAGACTTAAGAAGCCAGTTCACAAGCATCTCACATTTGTTCTGTACATGAAACTTAGTATTTTATTCTCTACATCACTGTCCTGACTGTTTCTTTCAAAAAATTAAATAAATTTGCACCCAGTACTTCTGACCGAAGCAGCTGGTTTAGTTTTATGCTCTATCAAGAATAAAGCTCACTCTGAGTTGAACATGGACACAAAATTGCCTGCAAAATGAACTTTAAAAGACACTATCACATCGGACAGTAAAGAGTACACAGTTATTACAAATGTGAACCCTCATCTACAGAGGACCTTGGGTAGGTATCAGGGCAAATCTGTTTGCTGCTTTAGAATACAGCAATACAGCTTTCTCTCTGCTCTCTCTTGTGCATTCACTAAAGTATGCAACTAATTAGTCACCGGTATTTCATTGTATCATACATTCAGTTTGGCTTTGTCACTGAGTTCATGCAAAATTTTTCACTGGAGGAAGCAATTGTTTAGTCTACCATACTAAACACCATGATATTTATGGCTTACACTTTTGTTTGTGTGAGGAAAAATATTGCTAATCTGTGAAACACACTGTGCAGTCCTGTTGAATTAGAAAAAAGTCTTTGTGCAAGTGGAGATTCATCCATTTACATTCATGGTTTCAGCCATACTGAGTAAGATTTTCATATGCCTAGCTTAAAAGTGTACCCATTCGATTTTGGAAGCAGAGAAGTGGGTGATAAAGTGGAATACTGCATAAAGGCTTATAGATAACTTATAGCAGCAGAGAAAACTACACTGTAACTGCATATGCATGTAGATGCAGAATGGTATTTTGAAACCACGTAAGCTTCATATAATCCCTTCTTTTTCCATTAGAAATGGAATAAAAACCATATTGCTGAAGACTGAAACATCAGCTAAAACATAAACAAAAAATGCAATGATTTTTCCTGAAGCTGCTGGCAGTATGACTCACCAGCTGTTAGATGTACGTATTTGCTCCAATGGAATATTTAACTTCAGTGTAGCTGACTGGTTTGTTGTTGTTGATGGTGTAACTGATTGCTTTGTTGCTCTTCAAAATGTGAATAAGCCAGGTGCTTACCTACTACTCTTACCCACTTTGAGGCTTGGGAAATACAGAAGTTACCTGCTGTCAACAATTGCTACGATAGCTGTAAACCCCATAACTCTTCATACTTACCAAATTAGTCACTTCTTGTTCTCTCTCCTCTTTCCAAAGGCTCTGCTATCACCTGGTTTAAATCAAAACAGTTTCCTGTGTTGTGTGCCGGCTTAGATACCAACCTCCTCTATTCTTCAAAGCTTTTAACTTCTGTTTCTTTTTTGCTAGAGTTTCTTTTACCACAGAGCAAACTGAGGTCAATTTATATATATAGTGTAGGTAATACTATGTTTTTTGGATGGAGGACATTCATGGGATCAGTCACATTCAGACCTGCAGTAAATTTCTGTCTCTCTGCTGGAGGGTAGAGGGGTTTCATCAGCATTGAGTTTTTGTCTTCAAGGGGGAAGTAAGCATACATTTGATTTCAACTTTAATCTATAACTTTCATGCTACTTACTGTAATTAACGTTTTCTGAATGTAATGACTGTATGTCTACATAAGTCTACTGTTATGCCTCTTGATACGGGCATCCTTAATCACCATGTTTAGTCAAGCAAAGGATGTTACCTCTCTGGCAGCTCTGGCACAATCTCCTCTGCCATGGCCTTGTGCATGAACACACCAGAAGACTGTGCTACCGTTCAGCAAGATCTGGGCAGGCTGGAGAGATGAACCTCTTGAAGCTCAGTGAGGGCAAGTGTAGAGTCCTGTACCTGGGGAGGAATAACTCCCTGCACCAATATAGGTTTGTGGTTGGCCTGCTGGAGAGCAGCTCTGCATAGAAGGACCTGGGAGTGCTGGTGAACAAGTTCATCATAAGCCGGCAATGTACCATCATAGCCAAGAGGGCAAATGGTATTGTGGGGTGCATTAAGAAGAGTGTGGCCAGCAGGTGAAAGGAGGTTCTCCTCTCCCTCTGCTCAGCCATGGTGAGGCCACATCTGAAGTATCATGTCCAGTTCAGGTTCTGCAGTTTGATAGGGAACTACTCGAGTTCAGTGGAGGGCCATGGGGATGATTAGGGGTCTGGAGCATCTCTCGTATGAGGAGAGGCTGAGAGATCTGGGACTGTTTAGCCTGGAAAAGAGAAGACTGAGAGAGCACCTTCTCAATGCTTGTAAATATCTAAAGGGTGTAGGTCATGAGGATGGGGCTGAGCTCTTCTCAGTGGTTACCAGTGATAGGACAAGGGAAAGTGGGTACAAGTTGGAACACAGGTGGTTTCACTTGAACTTAAGGAGAAAATTCTTTATTTTGAGGGTGATGAAGCACTGAAGAGGCTGCCTGGACAGGCTGTCAAGTCTGCCCCGGAGACTTTCAAAGCCTACTCGGATGTGTTCCTGTGCAACCCAATCTAGGCAAATTTGCATTATCAGGGGGGTTGGACTAGATAATCCCTAGGTATCCCTTCCAACCACTGCCGTTCTGTGACTTTGTGTTATTCTCTCAGGCTACTTGGGTATCAGCTATGTTGGCCATTTCTGAGTATTCACAAGGTCATTTGGTTAGGATAGGAATTCCCATTAAGGTCTCTGGCATGCTTCCTGTGAGTAGGCATGCTTGGATGAATGTGTGAACTCCTGGCAAATCACAGCATTAGAAGTATGCATTATTTTTTAGAAGAATTTCTTTGAGATTTTTTGGTTTCTTGAATATCCTTTTTGTTGTTTTTTTTCTCCTTTATCAGAAATTCTGATGATTTAAGTGCTAAAAATAATATACTTATCTTTCTTGTAATAATTATTTAGATTATTTGCTTTATGACTGTCAGAATATTCCAAGATCAACATATTAAAATAAAAATACAGTAGGAGAACACTTGAGTTCTGTGTTTGGAAATGCATATCTCAGATTCTGAAATTAGCTAAAAAATTAAGTTCTAAGATACAAAATTTATTCACAAAAGTGAATAAATTTCCTCAGCTAATACTCTGCCTGGTATATAAAGTGGAAACACTGTGTAATGATTTGTGTTCTCATGAGGTCACCCCACCTACGAACTGCAGATCTTCATTATGATTCCAAGATGGATGAACAGAGATACATTCAGATTCTCTGACTCAGTTTTCCACACATTTAAATAAAAACAAAATTGTAATTATTTGTACAAAAGACCAAATGTATGGTAAAGTGCAAGTTAGGATCTTGTGTCACTGAAGTCAAACACAACTGAGAACCTGGAGTAAAATATTGTTGTTTATATATAAATAGGGTGCTTTATGTGCCTTGATTTGAGCAGGTAGTTTGACTTGTGGTCTCCAGAGATCTCTTCTAACTGAAATCTTTCTGTGATTTCATGTGTATGGTTAAAAGCATAAAAAACATATGAAAGACAATTATATAGATGTTTTGGAAATTAAGCTAAAGTCAGGGAAAAGGAAGGGTTTAAGCAGTTATCTTACAAATTGCTTTGTTTTCCTCTTGTATTTTGTGTGAAGTCTGGCAACATAGTCAAGTAATATGTGAAGTGCCTTATGCAAGTCTGACAGCAGTACAAGGCTCTTAGAGATGGCAGAGGCAGGAGGAAAAGAACAATGTCTCTTGTCTGGTTACATTACAATAGGACAGTCAATGACATTGTCATTCCTAGGATTCTTTTCTCCAAAAGAGGCAAAGAACAGTGGCTGTCTAGGAAGAAATCAAAAGCTTTTCTGTTTGTTTGTTTCCTTCCTTCCTTCCTCTGTCCCCTTCTTGCTCTCTCCCTTCCCTCCTTCCTCCATTCTCTCCTTCCTTCTTTCCATCATATTTGAATCAGCACAGAGATCATAGATGATCACAGAAGGCAGTTTCATTGTGTCATGGTAGAGACTGATTCATTACCTCAAGCTGTTGAAGGTCATTTATTGGGAGTCTTCTATAAAATGGCAGCTGACATTGCGGGTGTGTGTTTTTTTCTCATACCTGCTTTTATGTCCCAATATTCTGAGGTTTCTTATTCAGCTGTTTTGCCTCCAGCTGAGGCAGAGATGCTCTCCTGTTTGTACACTTCTCTGAAATACTTTACTTTTTTTTAATTGTAAAGGGAAGATAATGTAGACAGAGCTGCTGCTGTAATGTAATAACTCCCGTTTACCACTGGATGGTGTTTGAGGCAGTCTACAGTTCTGGGTTAAGTCTCTGTGCCAAGACAATGAATAGCTTCTTGTGCAACTGAATACAAGAATCCCAAGGCCATTTTAGTGATCTAAGATGAAACTTTTTGTTTTTTAGTGTTTATTATAGACTGTTAGAATTTAGAAATGTTTAGAAATAATAAATGCAAAAAATATGTTAAAATTTGATCATTCCAGGATGATGGGAGGTTTCCCATATTGATGTTAATTCAACTTTACCCATATTGCCTAAAGCAACCTTTAATTCCATTCTTGTTTTTTAATTAAAATGGGTGGGTTACTTTGGACTGGATTTGCCTTATTTTCTCCTACTGAGCAATACTTCACAGTGTTGGTGGCCTGAAATTTTAAGTAGGGTTAGATTTACTGAGTTGTTGCACAACAGCACAGAGCCAGATTTTGCTACTTTTTTTCCTGTATATGATAGTGTTTGATGCTTATTTTAAGCTAATGACATTCCAGAATTGGAATAGTAAATTCAAATCCTCATTCTGAAGTTAAGAATGTTCACATGCACACCAGGATCCATATTTTGGACCGCCGTTCCCTCACTGCATAAAACAGATACAATGCATTGTTTGTCTAAATGAGCTCTTGGTGCCTTGTCCTTTGTGCTTTTATAGGAGTGAGTTGTGTAATCTTCCAACATTCATAAACCATAAACCTGGGTATCAGTGGTGTCTGTGCATTAGTGTGTTGTATAAGTATTGTAGAACAAATCTGATACTTCTCTCTTTTAACATTGAAAACTTTGAATGATAAAATTGTCTGCCTGTCAAACAACTAAAAATGTCGTGGTCTCTTTCTTAGAGGCACTACTGTCATTAAAAGACATACAGTCTCAAATAATTTTGAGAACTCTCAGTGATAGTTTATTTCTATAACTAGGCTTGTATCCACCCAGTCTTCAGGTTGATTTGTTTTGAGGGGTGTATGTTGTGGGGTTGTGGATTTGTTGTTTTGTTTCACCAACAGAACTGAAGTTAGAGGACCACGCTTTTAGCTCTGCTGTTTAGTTGATGAATGTCTTTGGGGCAGTGTACAGCTATCAAAAGAAAGCTTCCAGAATAATAGCATCAGGTCAGTTGCTGCCAACCTGAATAACATCAGGGGCACACACTTGTTTTCCTCTCTTCCCCTAATTCACTATTGAACAAACTAGGAAAAAAGATCAGGAATTCTCTTTGGCTCAGCATGCTAAGAATTCTTTGAGAGAGGCAGAAATGTTTGTGATGTGTCTTCCCCTCTATCTCAAAGAAAAGTTTTTTCCTCTTCAGAGAAAAAAAAACCAAGCCAACACAAAAGTTGAAATATGCACTTGACAACTAATGCTAAAAGAGTGGAGTTTGAAAGCCTAATTATAAGATCTAATTTTGTACAAGCTTTGCTGAATATGCTTTGACTTGGAATTACTGTCTCACTAGGTCTTGATAAAAAGGATGGAGGAGTCAATGGAAACAGACCTGTTGACTCTCCTGGGCTTTGTATCTCACCCAGAAAGTACACGAAAAAACAATTATACAAGTAGTGAACTACAGCACAAAGTCACCTTGGATCCTGAGCTGTTCCAAATGATTTCAACTTACATTATTTTCCAACCGTGTCACTCTAAGTATCTGTGTCACAAAGCATTACACCAAAGACATCAGCTATAATTCGTTTTCTTAAATATCTGACTTTAAAATCTGTGTCAGGCAATTTGTATCATCTGTCAAACAACTGTCAGAAAGGGCCAAGAGGGAAACACCTGAGAAAAGCATAGTGCTAAAAGATTGTGCATGAAAGTGCTGCATCCTGTATGAACAGCTGCTCGAGGAGATCCTGGAAAAATCCACTAATATTGTCAATTTTTTTCTGTGTCTGGGCAGGTTGGAAATGCAGTTCTGGATCAGGTCTCTGGCTGCTGGATGTTCTTTGGTGGTCTTGGACAGATGGCTACTGCTTATAGGAGCTTTATGGCCAGCCTTAAAACAGCTCATAGCACTTCCTGCCAGGCGCTGTAGTATTACCTTGGCATCTTGGCCAAATTCTAATTATAGTTTATCTGTTAGAAATTCTTCTAGGGTTTCATTTAATTGTTCTTTGTACAACAGTGCTGTGTCTTTCTAAATGAAGTTTTAGATTAGTATTTTTTTAGCTGCGTGTAGTTCTTTCCTGTAGCATGTAAATGTAGTACTGTTTTTTTCCCCCATGCAGATCACACCTGTTTTCTCACTCTATAGAAATTTTCCATAGAGTGTGATGAGAATTTTTCTTTGCCCTGATGTTTTTTGTGTGTAGGAACCACATTTAAAGTATTGTATGTGTTTCATTGATGCCAGTGTTGTGTCCTTAGACAGAAGTCTGATTGTATGATAAGCTCCAAGTACTGGCACGGGGGGTGGAACCCCTCTGAAATGATGACTTCAATCTGAAAAGTATAGGAGTTTAAATATTTATGTAGAATAATTAGGAATCTATCTGTCTAAAACATAGCATATACTTTTACTGTCCTGATTTTTCTGGAATGTGCAGTTGTGCCTCATAATAAAGTCAGTCCTTATCAGTGCTGTTAATAGTGTGGCTGAAAGGAGTAATGGCCATATGCAGTGGTGTAGAAAATCATCTTTCAAGTATTTGTTTTAAAAATGATGGGCTAGTGTCAAGGCATGAAAAGCTATAGAGGCATTAATTGTCTCTTCTGTTACTTTGCTAAACTAATCCATATAGAAAGAGCACATTACATTGACTGACCCTCATATATTTAATGATTGCTGCTATTTGACTAAGAAACATTTCTCAGGAAGCTGCTTGTCACAGGCTATCAATATTCTTTTAATCCCATGTTAGTTATTGGTGCACTTTGTTACTCTGCAAGATGGCCTGTCTCAAGAGGTTCTTCAGCTTGCACAGCAAGAAAATGAGATGCTAAATGGTTGCACAAACAATTTGATTATGGTGTTTAATTCCTGCTCTATGGATTTCCAAGACAAGTGATCCCTTCTCTAGTTGTTGTTATTATTACCTTTCTAACTGATATTTCTGCTAACAGAATTATTTTATGCCTTTTTGCCAAATTGCAGTTTGATTTCAGCTTTCTGCAAAGTGCTAGACTTCTATGTAGTTTTTCTTTAATAACCATGCATGTCAAGATACTAGTATACACATTGTTATGTGACTTGTTCACAGTTAACATTATGGTCTTTGCACAGAGAAAGATTAAATTAAGCTAGTTCAGGCTTTTTTCTTATATCAGCTGGAAAATTTGATCTCATATAATGCATGGGTGTTGAGATGAGACAAAGTGTCTGTCTTTCATGTGGTGGTTTAAGTCTGTGCCTAAATCTATAGGAATGCCAACTTCACCGGAAAAATAGGCTTTAGTTTTGGCTGTGTCTCATCTAAAAGCAAGCGATACGCACAGGCCTTGTGTTAGAACTCCGGTGCATGAGAATGCTTAGAAAGAAGACTCTTCTGAGACTAAATCTTAAATAAGGGTAATCCAGAACATTATGTATCTCATTCCTCTTTCAGCTGTGGACATATCACGGAAATGTTTTGGTTCCTTTTTGTTATTTAGACTTCAGGATCTCAAGATTACAGTTAACCTGTTCAAAATGGAAGAAAACCCCAAAGACAACCCACCAGCTCTGATTTGATTACAGCTCTTGAAAGTGCAATCCCACGCTCTGGGGTAGGCAGGCTTTGCTGCAGTCTGCTGCTGCTGCTGGTGCATTTGGGATCCTGTCCTCAGAGGCTTGTCATGTTAGAATTTTTAAACTAGTCTTAAAAATGTTTTGTCAAAGAAACAAGTTGGGGGAGTTACTTGATGTATCAGCAGTGCTGTGTAAATATACTGTAGCTGAATGTTGTGGAATAGTGTCAGCTTTGCAGAATGGTAGAGGCCCACGCCATTGAGCAAGACTCATTAATAATGGTGAAGTGTCTATATAGTGCTTTGAAAATGAGAATTTTGCCCTCTTTTTCTGGGAGTAAATTAGGTCAGAGTGTTCCCAGAATTTACATTTCAATTAAAAATCCCAATAATAACACATTGTGCTTATAGTGAATGATTCCTTCTCTGGGAAAGATGATATCTCCTGTTACTTTGTTAAAGAAAAGCCCCTTCATTCCAAAAGGCCACACATCAGTGGTAAGAACTCTTCTTCCTTATTTGTCTTCTTCAGTTAACTTAAACCGGTGTGAGGGTAATACACTGTAATCAGACCTCAGGCTTTCACTGTCTGGGTTAGATATGTTTGAGTTTGTATATTTTGGTCTCCAGAGGTTTTTTGAAATATAAAAGAAAACAAAACTTTTCTTTGTTTTCTTTTAAACTCACTCACACCTGAAAAATTAGACAAATGGTCCTTTTTCCTTAAAAGGAATTGTTCTTTTTGTGTGGGGAGGAATTACTCTAAAAAATACTATACAGAGCAGCTCATGCTTACAGTCTCCCTCTTTTTTTCCCACAAAGGTCTTCAAATTCTTCATTAAAATGCTATTATCTCTGAACCACCAAAGCCTCTTTTTCCTGTCAGCTGCAAAAGAATAATGTCAATCACAAATTTTATTAGTTAGATTTCTCTGCTTGTGCGCTTTATTTGCAAAACAGCCACATTCACCATGTAGTATTGTTTCTCCTAAAGTGCAGTAAATGTTTTCAACAAACTTCTCCAAGTAATCACTGAGTTTAAAGATTCAAATAGTAGCTGTCCACCAGTGTAGGTAGTGTCTGTGAGATTGAACAGTAATTTAGAGAAAGAAGGTTTGCTTAAGTTGCCTGTTTTCTGCTAAAATTGTAGCTATTCTGTTGGAGTAAAAGAGATTCCAGTGGAATTGTGTTTGTGCATGTGCAAAAACTCTTAAGAGATGTCAGGTGGACACCTAAGAACTAAGCCAAGTAGTCTGTTACCACTTTTTAAAGGAATGCTGAGTAATTTTGTGGCCTTGTTTTGAGCAAACAAAATAGGCATTAATCATCTGTCCACTGAAACTCGTCTCAGCCGATTTCCCAAGCTTTTGGCTTGTAGGGATTCCCTCTTGCAGAAGAAAGCTAGTTCACACAAGCTAGTTCTGTCAACTACCTGTCCTGCTGCCTTCACCTGGGAAAAATTCTGATGCCGAGCTCTGTAACTGGATTGTGCATTTTGTTTCTTGGACAGTTTGATCAAGTGTGGAAATACACGAGGATACTGATGTTTGAAAGTTTTGCAATCAGTATTGCAATCTTCTTAAAGAAGAAATGTAGGTTCTTGACAGGCTCAAACATTGATGAGACTGAAGAGCAGCTGGTGGATTTTTAATTTTTTAAAAATTTTTTATTACACAAGGTTTACTTTTCCGTGTTTTTATCTCCCTGTTGCTAAATCACACTTCTAACTCACTGAATTATCTTTTAAGACACTTCTCATCATGAGATTTAAAGTATCTTTTTAATAACAACAATCCCTTATACATTAAAAAAATTAAATTAAAGGCACTTTTTACAAGGGCTTGTTTTGATAGGACAAGAGGGGATGGATTGAAGCTTGAGGGGGGTAGATTTAGGCTAGATATTAGGAAGAAATTCTTTACAGTAAGGAGGGGGTGAGACACTGGAACAGGTTGCCCAGGGAGGTCACGGATGCCCCTTCCCTGGAGGTGTTCAAGGCTAGGTTGGATATGGCCTTGAGCAATCTGGTCTAGAAGGTGTCTCTGCCCCTGGGAGGGGGCTTGGAACTAGGTGATCATTAAGGTCCCTTTCAACCCAAACCATTCTATGAATCTATGAATTAGTCTCTGTTTCTTGAGCATATTTTGAAATATTGCTAATTTTTTGTCCTTTCTAGGAATTAGGAACGAGGATCTTCTTTAAATAGCTTTTCACATGTCAATTGCATAATTGTTTATGCACATAAATGGATAGTGGGATAACATATATGCAGAGCTGCAAACCGCTGAAGGTGGTAGCTTGAATCAGTTGTATGTATAACATGTAATATGTGTGCATATGTGTTTCTGCATGCGTGTACATATGATTTATGATCACATGCAGTAAAAGGGCTAGCCCGCACTCATAAATCCTCCCCATGGGCAGACTCATAGAATCAATAATGTTGGAAGAAACCTCAGAGATCATCAAGTCCAACCTGCCACCCAAGACCTCAGGACTACTAAACCATGGCACCAAGTGCCACATCCAATCCCCTCTTGAACACCTCCAGGGATGGTGACTCCACCACCTCCCCGGGCAGCACATTCCAATGGCTAACAACTCTTTCTGTGAAGAACTTTCTCTTCACCTCGAGCCTAAACTTCCCCTGGTGCAGCTTGAGACTGTGTCCTCTTGTTCTGGTGCTGGTTGCCTGGGAGAAGAGAACAACCCCCTCCTGGGTACAACTGCCCTTCAGGTAGTTGTAGACAGCAACAAGGTCTCCCTTGAGCCTCCTCTTCTGCAGGTTAAACAATCCCAGCTCCCTTAGCCTCTGCTCGTAGGGCTTGTGCTAGAGGCCTCTCCCCAGCCTCATTGCCCTTCTCTGGACACATTCAAGAGTCTCAATGTCCTTAAATTGAGGGGCCCAGAACTGGACACAGGACTCAAGGTGTGGCCTAACCAGTGCTGAGTACAGGGGCACAATGACTTCCCTGCTCCTGCTCACCACACTATTCTTGATGCAGACTGACAGATACCTGGACAACCTGGCCTTTTTAAAGACAGAGAACTTGCTAAATGTTCTTTTCATATATTTTCATATTAATGGAAGAGAAACAGAGGCAGAAACAAAACCAAAAAAAGAACAAAATTGGTTAAGAGCTGAATGATTGAGACTTTGGAGAAATTATTCAATATACTGTCTGAGGTGGTACACTACACTGGGCCATCTTGCATGTAAGCAGTGCAACAGAATTGCTACATGCATTCAATTTTCTCTATGGTCCCAAAGGATTGCTCAAAGCAATGACATTTTACTTGTATGTGCAAAGTCTGTTAGGACAAGACAAACCAGAAGTTGAACTGTAACTGTAAAAACATGGTTGTTGTCTTAGGGATTTGTTGTCCTTCAGTCAAGGTGGATCAAGAAATTGGACAGTCTCTAAGCAATGAGTTTTGGGCAGTTCTGGAGATGTTAGTTGGAAAGTTTTCATGATGGGTGAATTTTTCATGTTGCGATCTGAAAAGATCACCTCTTTTCAGCCTTTTATCGTGAGACTTTTTGCATGAGAATTTTATCTCATGCAAATCTGAGATCCTTCAGGGTTCAACTTTTGTGTGTTTAACTAAACCAACAGACTGAATTGCTAGACTACTAAAAGAAAAATTAAGATATTTACAGTTATGACCATGTGTAAAATCTCAAATATCTGATACTTACATCACAGTGTTGTGTCTTTGAGGACCATGCATGAGAATATTGGGGTGTTTACCTTGACCTTTGAACTATCTGAATTGTTCCTGCTATCCTTAAGTCACCTGCTTATAAAAATCTGATTTTCCCATATAGTTTCTTTCATTGCAAGTTTAACTATTAATATATCAAACTTTTGGTGGGTAGATAATAATTTTTTAACTATGAGGCAATTCACAGACTAATCACAATATTTTCTGAAAGATGTTTCTGTTGTCTTATGTGTAATTGTGTATTGTAATCACCTGTATTTAAATCTAATGGATTTGAAATAACCTACAGGCTTCCAGTTTAATGAGCACTAGATTAATGAAAAAAGACCTTTTACCTCAGATTGCATGACAACATTTTCAAATTGCATTCCTGAAACAGAGAATTCACTTATTCCAAGTAATTGGATGCTGACTAGGGTTAATATGTACAATGTTCTTAAATGAAAATGTTCTATTGTAAGTGGGACTGTATGATACCTGAGGCATTCTCAATAGATTTGGTTGGGCTCTGAGTTAATTATACTGCTTGCTATTTTTTGAATGAATTCAAGCATGAATTCTACACAGTAAAGATTGGGATAATTATATTCAATTCTGCTTGGTGCCCCGCTGAATGAATTGACCTTTTAGATAAAACTAGTCTCTTGAGCAGGAAACCTGAAGAAAGCCTGAACAAAGCAACCAGATGCAGCTGGGGAAAAGCTTTTTTTTTTTTTTCCTTCTTTTTTTTCTTCTTTTTTTCCCCCTAATGCTAAAGGAGTAGAAGCACCTGAAAGATTGATTTTTAGTCAGGAAAAAAAGTATCCCTGTGTTGGCAGTAGATTTGTATATGCGGTACATAAAGTTATAATTTAAGCCCATTGATTTTTGTAAGCTGTTTTCTCATCAGTAATATGACTAAAAAGAAGCGGCAGTAGAGCATTAGAAAAGTTCACTGTAGGCAGGTGTCCCACACTTCGGCAAGGTACCGTAATCACGAGCTGTGACTGCAGACATGGCGCCAATAATGCTGTCAGCACGGCTGCCTTGCCCGTTGCACAGGCGATACTGAAAGAGGGCAGTTAGGAAAGATGACGTTTTCAAAGCTATCGCTTCACAAGATGGAAAGGACTCCCAGGGACCAACGGAACAGTTGCTATGAGTGTAAACCTGCAGAGTGCCTTCTGAGGGCGGAGTGCTGTGTTGTCACCTGTTGAATTCCCATGCCTCATGGAAACATCCAAAATTAACATGAGATATTTTTATTTTTCCATTTTCCAAAGATGGTTGTACTTGGAGTAAAATGCCCATGAGACTGAACCTAGCAAAGGTTGGGCTGTCTTTTACTTAGCCTTTTTGTTTTTCCTGTCTTGTGATGTTCCAGATAAATGTTTAGAGCAACGATATTCTGTGTTGATGGCAGGTGATAGAAACAGTGGGTTTTGTTTAGTTTGTTGTAGCAATTTTGGGGTGTGGTGGTTTTTTGTTGGTTTGTGGTTTGTTTTTTTTCCCCTTCCAATCTACAAATTTTTCTTTTTCACTGAAAATATCTGCAGCCAGCATGAAGTACTTCCATAGCTGCTTTGTGTGCATTTTGGAAGTAAGTTTCACTGTGGAGTTGAGGATGGCATCAATTGATGTTTATAGGGTGATGTCGTTTTCTATGTAATATCAGAAATATATTTGTTCATGTTACTTAAGCAAAAAAAAATAGTCTAGCAGTTTAATCTCACAAAAATTCACTCATTTAATTCTTCCTCTGGTAGATAGTCCCCTGTTGGTGAGATGTCAGTAAGGCAGTAGACTGTAGCCCATAATTTTAGCTGGATTTATGATGAGGGCAAGTGTTTGTAACAACATTTTTGATGGGGTTCCAGTCTCTTAAGCACGTACATTATCTGTTACTGATGTATCATTTATGCAGAGAATACAGTTGTCACTCACTTCATTTAATTAGTTTATGGATGCTAAATTATCTACTAACATAAAATGTGCTTTTATACTGCAGATTACAAAGGTTTTCAGAACTTTAATATGCTACTTTTTAATTGGTGAGCAGTACCCTAAAGGATTCATGTGATTTTTGTTGTTTGTTTTGTTTGTTTGCTTTTTTTACTGCAGTAGAATGTGAACATATCATAATATTACCAAAGATGGTTAGTTTCAAATGAGATTTGGGCCAGTGAAGTTGGCAAGGATATATTTTGCATAAAACATCTAGGAGGTATAAAATTGTAAATATAGTAATCAAAGACTTATATTTTGGCAGTGAGATCACTGAGTTGAGAATTGAATATCTTCTGGTCTTTACACTCCAGTTAGCTGCAGTCATTTAGGTAAAGAGCAACGTATTTAGTGCATATGGTTCCAAGTTTGTAATGACTGTTAATGTAGAATAGCCTATTTTCTGCTCTGTTTTCCAATCCATTAAATGAATAATCTTCTATGTATAGGTTCTGCCACACCTTACTGCATACATTCTTTGCCTTATTTATGTCTGCATTTAGTTGTACAGCTGGTAAGTCATTTGTTCAGAAGTAAATGGCTGGGTTTGATCCTTAGACTGTGAAACAGGGATTCACAAAATTATTATAGTCCTAATAAATTGGCTCTGAAATATTGGGAACAACTTCAAGGATCTGATTTGAACATCTAAATTAATGCAAACTCCTTGGGTTTTCTGCACTCTTGATTGTATTTTACTGTTGAAAGCTTAAGATCTTTAGAAAGGTTTAGTTAAAAGACTGGCTAGGAACACTTCTCTTACTGATACTGGCTTCTCTTGTTAAAAGTACAAGGCTACACAGGCAAATGTAATACTTACCTATGACTCATGAAAACGTCATCCATATTTCATGTATTCTTGGTGGTGTTCTCTCAGGTTTACCAAGAGTTCACTTTAAACACTTTAGCTGTAGAATCAGCACATACTTAAGCTGCTTACAGTATAAATGAGCTATAAGTCAGGCCTTCTCATTATCTGTTGTGTAGAAAATAGCAGGTAGATGGTTCTTAACAGGTGTAAGGCCAGATCCTGAGACCCTTGTTCATACAACTGAAGATCAGCAACACAAGTTAATTATTACCTGCTGAAGTAAGAGCTACAGTTCTGGATGCAGTCTGCATGTGGGATTCAGGCACTGCTAAATGCCTGTTCCACAATAAAGATGCCCTCATCTCTCCTTGAATCAATGCTAGATGAGGGGTTTTCACTCACTGAATTGAGTTCTTGTTTCTACAGAGCTGCTTAAGCCAGACCCTTGTAAACAATGTAGACTTACACTGATAGCTGGTAAGGGTGAATGGGATAGTTTTCAAACAGTTAGAAGCTTTTAGGTGAAGGGGACTGGCTGTAAAGAAAAGCAAAGCCACTTAACATCCTGCTAGGAAAAGTATTGGAGTTTCAGAATGATGAGAGCCCTTGTTCTTCTGTTCCTGTTTCCTTCCATCCTGTGTAGCACTGACTTTGTTTATAATTACTTGCATGTCTGCCTAGGCTCATGGCATCTTCTAGCATAATGACAGAGTTGTGTAAAAGCTGTGAAAGGAATGGAGCTAAAATGAGATGCTTTCTATTACCCTGTATGGAAACACAATGCCAGGGATTAACAATGATTTACCAGTGATGGCTCTGTGTATGTACTGAGCTGCCTAACATAAGCCATATAGATGAACTAGTATGATCTGCTGAAGAAGCAATCAATTTTTGTAAGCCTAAAGACCTCTAAAAATCCTAGAGGATACAAAATTTTTGGCTTTTTACTTAGCAAGTGACTGATAAATAAATGCCCATTGACTGATCAGTCCTACCTTTAGCATCTTTTGCATTTGGACAGTACTGTAGTGCATGTGGAATAGTCCTCCATTATGTACATTTGGCTGATAAATTTCTGTTGTAAACCCCTATAATATATCAGATACCGACTTAGTTTTTGATGGTGTGTTCTTACTTATTTAGTATTGGGTATTGCTTTCACAGAATGAGTTGGGGTAGAAATGTTATTTGTGTTTTGAGTTGTGATAATCATTGGGTGGTCATCACAGAAAGTTAGCATTAGGATGCAGGGCTGGTGTTTATGCAGCCTGGGCCACACTCTTAAGAGTGGTGCAAAACTGTGTTCTGTTGACATGGAAGGAGATGGGACTTCTTTATCCTACTTCTCACTATCTAGATAGACAGCTTTAGTCCTGTAGCAGTTTTCACTTGTTTCTGGTAACAAATTCCTATTTTTGATGCCCTATCTTATTTTATGCACATTACAGAATCACAGATTGAGATTGGATTGACCCCTACTCCTCTAATTATTCATGGTACCATTGTATTATGATCTCTTATATTGTGATTTGTGTACTCTCTCCCAAAAAAATTCTTCCAAAGGATGTCTAAATATTTGGCATAATATGTACATACAAGATAATCCATCAGTCTTTCTCAAGTGAAAATCTCACACAAAGGAATCCTACGCTCAAAATAGATGCTAGTCTATAGAAATTCACAGCAGTCATTGAAGGCCACACAAAACTTAGCTGCATGGGGGATGGGGTGTCCTAAGTAGAGCAGTACCTGCTTGCTCATAAAAATTAGGGAAATTACTCCCATGATGATCCCTCTTTTGGGTTGCCTTCAGGTATGTTGGGGTAGGGGGAGCAAATCCCTGGAGTTGTTGACAAATCTACAACTTCCTGTGTGAAGAAAGTACAACTGTTGCAGAGCGTGCATGTGTGTTTATGTAATAGAATAGGGTAGGATTGGAAGGTTCGTGGGAAAGGCTGTTAGGTGCCTGTAACTATGGGAATGCTGACTTTGCCACTCTTTTAGTCCACAGTTACTGTCAGCTGTCTGGCTTTCAGCACATGAGGTGAATTTGACCCCACATGAGCAGTTTATAGTGCAGTCATTGACAGTATTTGGTCCTAAGTAAGATAAAAACCTACCAAAAACATCACTAACTTGAAAGGGGAAAAAGTCAGAATCATGTCCCATTCTCCTATTAATATTTATCCAAATAGAATTCTAACTAAATCCTAAAAGCTCCTTTGAAAAAAAAATCAGGATATTTAACAGATAGAGTCAGCATGCCATTTTTCTCACTAACCAAATCTCCAAACTTGTTAGCTTGTTGCATTTCAGTGTATGATTGCTTAAACTCATCAGGAAAAGAAATGGATTGTTGTGTATATCACCAAGAGGAGGCACTCGCAGCATTATGCAATGCTACCACCCAGTAGATTAAACAAGTATGTATGACATAATGAGGGAGCTCCTTTTCCAAGAGGAGAAATGGAAACCTGCAAAATAAGGGGCAACATGAATGAGAACATTTGAAGAGCAAAATGACATGATCTCTTGGAAAGCATTGACCCCTCTATTATGACAGCCATTTTATCTAGCATGTTAGAGTAGTTGTTGTGTACTAGGGTCCTTCTGGTTAAAGAAGCTTGACTAACTTTAGGAGTCAGAGACAACATCCAGCTCCTCTGGGTTTCTCAGAAAGGCTTAGCTGGCAAGCAACAGCCTCTAACTACTTTTTGCACCATTTTCCCTTGAGGGTGAGATTAGTAAAAATCCTCATGAGATCCACCTTGAAGAGTTTCTTAATTCTAGTACCCACTTGAAGGTTTTGTGTGAGAAGGCAGAGTGAAGCCTTTATTCTCTCAGAGGCCAGACCTTTTGTGCCAAACGAACTTTCAATAAAAATTAAAATAGGAGTAAAGGAGAAGAGAGATCCAGTTACAAAAGGATCAGGGAATCATTGTGTTTATACTGAGAAAATGCTTTCTATCCTTTTTATTGTTTTAAAATGTAAAGAACACAAATGGCTATTAAAGATTCTGAGACAATGAAAAGTTTAAGCACTTGAGATTACCATGCAGCCAGCAGGGAATCTGTTTCACTACCAAATAAAACACAGCTTTGAAAGTGCACTTTATTCTCTGTGTGTGTGTAAGTATATATGTTTGTGTACATGTGTCTGCATGCATACTTCATACACTGGTATGAAAAGTTCATGCACTTTGTGTTAATTTGTATGGAAGGATATTTTTGCATTTGAACTCTCACTTCATTTGAAGTGAATCCATAAAAAGTTTCTGAAACCAAAATCAGATGAAATCTGCACATTAAAAAAGTGTTCTTTGGACTTTAAAAGGTTATAGACTGCTGACTGCAGGGATTGCAGCTGATATTCAATAGCATTTGGGGCTTGGAATCTAGGTTTTTAATTTTTTTTTCTGTTTACCCCTTAGAAACTGCTTGCTGTTCAGCTGCTAGTGCATTTCCAACAGAAATTTTGTACATTATACTGGGCAACATTCTCAGTGAGAATAGATTGTGTAAGTAATGAGAATGGCTTCCTCCTGCTGCTTCTGGCGATGTGGGTATTACACACACACACTCACACACACACACACACATACACTTATTTAAATTTCCTGGGCCAAAGAACTCCTCAAGTTTCAAAACATTATTACTCAGCCACTAAATTTCATGGATAGTAACTTAGGAAACAGAACTGATGGGGAGGGTCTTTAAAACAGTTGGCTGCTACGTATCACAGATTTTAATTTCTAACAAGAAAGGTCTTGTGTAAACCAACTTTCTCATGTCAAGTTTTTGGCTCTGTGTTCTTTATCCTGAGAATATTTTTTTCCTTCACTAAAATCTGGAAAACATAAGATTCTTTACTTATTGGGTAAAGAAATTTGCTGCTTGGTGAACAACATCATTCCTGGTGTTAAGGTTTTCATGAGCGATCTTTTTTCCTTACCTTTCTGACCGTAGCTTGTGCCTGCCCTGAGCTGAGGGCAGGAATCCATATGTAAGAAATGCTGCTTTCTGGTGTTTTCACCAAGAGCAAGTTGGTATAATGGAGAGTAATGTTGAGGCCTGGTCACAAAAGGAACTTTTCGCAGGATGCTACTTGTTCTGAACTTTACTAGAGAAAAAGTATGTAACTTAAGCTGAGAAAAGCCAAAATGAACTAATCATCAACATGGAGATAAAAAGGGGAAAATTTTACCTCAAGGAGAATAATAGGGAGCACTCAGAATTTCCTCTGTTTTAATCAATGATAACTCTATTACTGAGGCATGAAAATTAATTCTTTCACTCCTTAGTTCATTCAGTGCAAAGCTCAGGTACTTGCTACCATGGAATTGTTTCCTGTTTGTAAGTTTTGCTAAGTGTAAAACATGTATTTAGAAGGCTTCGACCTCAGTTTCATTCTTCCTGTAGAAACTGATAAAAATATAGTGTTAGGTACTATGTCAAAAGATAATTTTTGATCAATTACATGTTGACTTTTACAAATTTAAAATCAATGTAAAGTCTGTTTTAATTAATACTGATTAATACTCTGAGATGCTGGTTAATACTTGCTGAGGTGAAAATAAATAGAGACTGGCAGCTGCTGGACTTCCTGTTGTTGTTACCTGGCATTTTCAGCAAGGACAGCACACATGCTTATAGTTGTTTCACTTCATTGCTTTAGTGGATGTTATGAGACCTTTCCCAAGTCACAAAAAAGTATTTGTTGGATTGATAGCTCTGGATAAATATATGTAAATAAGCTCAAATCTTGAGTTTGGAAAGGGAATCCCTGCACTAGAAACTGGAGAGGTCGGTATATGCACAGAGAAAAGCTTTCCCTGGGTTCCACAGCAAGTGCACTCTGTTGGGATGTATATGGAAACAGAGCTAAGAACTGGAATAAAAGTGATTCTTTGCCAAGTGTTCAGTTTTTATAACTTCCACCCACCGAACATAGAATAATTTTTGTTTATTTCTATTATCTATGTCTGCTTTTTAATATAGTAAGTCTGTGCTGCTTATTTCTATGTGTTTTTAATAGCAGTGACTATTACAGGGATTTGCACACAATCATCCAGAGAAATGGAACTCATTTAAACTTCTTTGATTTGATGGAGAATCAAATCGCATAACAAGAGTCCAAGGCTCTAGTACCAGCGGAGTTTCTGTTTTGCTTCTATGCTGCTTCAGCTGTGGTAATCTGGCCGCTCTGTGTGTGTTTGTAAAGGAAACCCAAGCTGTTTTGAAATGAGGTTGCAATATGTTTACAAAAATAGACCAGTAAGTGTCAAACACATTTAAGCAAAAGTCATGTGAAAGCCATAAAGAAGGTGTGGGTCTATTGTTAAGAAAGAAACAGTTTCTTGGGGAAAATTGAATAGTTGATGCACATCAATTTAACTACAATTTTCGAATTTTGGTGTGTGCAAAATTGTTGCTTTTGCCATACTAGATGAACAGAGGGATGTTGGTCTCTTCTCCCAGGCAGCCAGTACCAGAACAAGAGGACACAGTCTCAGGCTGCGCCAGGGGAGGTTCAGGTTGGATGTTAGGAAAAAGTTCTATACAGAGAGAGTGATTGCCCATTGGAATGGGCTGCCTAGGGAGGTGGTGGAGTCACCGTCATTGGAGGTTTTCAGGAGAAGACTTGATGGGGAGCTTGGTGCCATGGGTTAGTTGTTTAGATGGTGTTGGATTGGTTGATGGGTTGGACGCGATGATCTTGAAGGTCCCTTCCAACCTGGTTTATTCTGTGTATTCTAAATATTATCAAATCTGTTTCTTGAAGGAAAAAGTATTCTATGTAAATATCCTGAAGTAGAGTTCCTCTTGTGGTAATATCAGTGTAGGAATGCTCTAAAGAATGAGGACTGTGGACAACTGAATTTTAAAACACTTTCTCATTTCCTTTATTTAGATGTGTGGTTAGCACAGAGGAAGAAACAGCCCCCACTCTTAATTTTGATGAAGATCTATGTTACATTTTATTATAGTATGTATAAGGCTATCGTGCATCTCTCAGGAGATTTGCATTTGTCCATTTAAAAAAAATCTGTTAATTGTCAAGAAAAAGTCATATTCATTTGCAGGAACACTTTGATATTAAAAGTGTGACAATATAAAATGAATTGCTCACACTTTGGGGGTGTGAGCAATCCCTGTGACCAAGGACTGACTTTCACATTAAATGAATTCCTTTTGAAACCCTGATAGCTCAGGTGAGGGACTGGGTGCTCTCACATATTTAGAAGGTTAAAAGGTATTGTACGGATCACAAAGTATTTTTCTCTCAGCATGTGAGAAAAGTCACACAGCATTCACTTTGATGCTGGTTTTGCTGATGGTGAAGCGCTGTTCATCTTCTGTTAGATTCAAGCAGAGTATGCCGCCGTACCTAAATTGCTTCATACCGTTAGGGGCTTTTCAAGTTGCAACTTTTGGGGGAAAGCCATGGGTGAAGGCCAAGTTTGTGGAGCACTCAATTCAGAGAGCTGTTCAGCCTGCTATTTATTTGGCATGAGTATCTGGGTGATGGGGGTACTGCAGCTAATAGGAAGATGGAGAGAGGTAGTTAAATCTTGTATGCTAATTAATTGCTTATTTAATCTTAGTTGAAGCTGATAAGTGCCGGCACTCAGTTCAGATAAAAAGAATCTGCTTGTTCCAAGGACTGTTTCCTTTATTTGATGCAATCTAGAGAATCCAGTCTTCAGAAGCAAATACGAGATTTATGTGCATGTTCTATGAATGAGCATGTGAGTGTAGTTTCTTTTAAATGGATATAAAAAAACCTGTGCTTCTTGCTGTACGTAACTTAGCCATATGTCATCTTATTTGATCAGCAGTTTTCATGAGATTAAAACACTTAACTGCACAGCAGTTTGGAAGTCATCTGCTAATGTGGTTTATTTCTCTTGCTTGAACCTTATGAGCTCATAGGCTTTGGTTAGGGGAATGGACAGGTACTATTTGTGTATGAAATCAAAATCACTAGGTGGTATGAACGGTAGTGAAGAGGTGGACATCTTTAAAAGGAAACAAGGGGTCAAAAGGTGGGGCAGTCATGTATTGAAGAAATGGATGTGGTGCAGATGCTGAGGTGAATGAAAAAATAAACAGGATAACACTAGTCTTTGTTCTGTAAGAAGAGGTCTTGGAACAGGTGGCTCGAAGTAGTTTAAAATTCTAGTGTTGATAAAAGGTAATTTTCCTCAAAAATGAGCTACAGATAGTTTTGAGACTGATCTTGACTAGCTACATGTAGAAGTGTCTGCTACTGGTACTTGCTCTTTAGCAAGATTTTCTGAAGTATCTATTTTCATGTTTTACATGAAAATTGTTTCAGTCAACTCAAAGTGAGCAATAGGTTTTATATTTTTTTAAGATGCTTATACAGATGCTGCTTAAACTTTTGTGATTCTCTTTTCTCAGAATAAGCAACAAAACCATAAAACTCTACAACTTCAGATGTCTTCTCACTTCATTTCCTCCATTCCAAATGTTTGTGTTGTCACCTCTGAAGCCATTACGCATCTGAGAAGTTATTGTTGTTTACTGACTCTGTTACTCAATTTTGAGAGTATCCTGCCTGGAGATGCTACTTTTGAATAATTATGTGAATCAGAGTAGAGATTTTAATATGACCTAAGAGCAAAACCTGAAGCTTGCTGAAACTTGTTGCATATCTCACTGTCACTCAGGTTTTTAACCTTTGAGGACTTTGAACAGCGTTTTTACACTCCATTAGGCAATCATGGAAAAGAATTAATTAATTTTTTTGCTTGAAACTATGCATTTGGGTTTGGTCTTACAGCAACATAAAGCTCAAGGAAGAAGGCTATTGTTTTTAATTATAAGGTAGGGACAATTAAGTAATGACATTGTTATTAAATGTTTGATGAATTAAATGCAATAATGAATTTTCTTTTGTTCTTACCTATGAAACACAATTGTAATACATTAACTTGTCACACAGATTTATACACCTTAGGAATTTTGAGCAAATTTTTTCAGCAAAATATTACCTTGATGACAATAAATGTTGGTTATTTACACCTTCCTTTGTTCATGTTTAGAACATCTTCCAAAAAAGAAAAGAATTTTGGTGGCAGGTGTCTTGAAAAGGGCACTTGGAGAAAGAGAATTGGTGTGTGCCATTCCTGTGCTTTGTCTATACGTATAAAAGGTGTGATCCAAGAGGAATGGTATTGGGGAGCAGATCCTCCTGATCTTTATTACATGAAATTTATTTGGAGTTTGTATGACTGCAATATAGAGAGCTTCATCAATTCTTGGAAAAAGGCTAGATAAAGTGGAAGTCGGTATCACTAGGTGTTTGGTTCAGAGAAAGGGAAGTGGAGGTGGCAAGAAGGAATAAAAGCAGTCCAGCCTCTGCTTATAGCTCCATGTGTTGGCAGAGAGATGACCTCGTATTCTTTCCACTTCCCGGTACTGTCCTGAGGTGTTAAAATGCTGTTTTCGCTCAGCCTCTTTTCTTCCCTTTCCCCCTTTCCTCTCTTTCCTCCTCTTTCCCTTCTTCCTCCAGATCTTGATAGAAAGTGTCCTGTACAGAACTGTCCTTCAAGGCTTATTGGGAAGAGGTGGAGAAAAGGAGGAATAAAGTAGATGTTGGAGTGTTTTCCTCTGACCATACTTTGATATTCTGGGCTTATTTAACTACAACTAGGAAGCAGTTTGCCCTTTAGGAAACTTGTGCTTTTACATCATTCTTTTAAGAGGTGAGTTTGAAACAAAATGGAAGTGCTGTAAGAAAACAGATTAAGGGAGTGTTGTATAACATAGAAGCAAACAATATTTTCATGTATGGTTTACAAGATCTACATAATCCTCTACAGTTCAGTGCTCAAAGCCCTTTCAGCACTGTTCAGAGTGCATGATTTACCTGTCCTTTTTGCCTGTGGAGATTACTGTAAGCTATGCCACATCTGGCAAGTCATCTCTTTGGCTGGTCTTTTTTTAATGCATTGGGACATCTGCCTGTTGTTACAGTAAGATGATGTTCATTACTGAATAATCATTCATTGCAACCCATTTCTGTTACGAGTTTTGCAGGGAGTATTACAGAGTAACTTTTTAGTTTGCTGCATTTCTTTTTCAAATGCTCTCGGTTCTTTGCAGCTTCACTATGTCCAATGACAAAAGAGATTCTTTTGCATAAACTGCTCCATCAGCCCCATAGTTGGCTTGCAGTGGTTGCATGCAGCCTCTGTGTGAATGTTCTCCGTGCTATGAATACTGACCTGCTTTCTTCAGTGGTGTCTGCTGAAAAACCCAAAACCAGGTGAATTAAGTGCTCTCATAGTGACAGGTGGAGTGTTAAGTATACGTTTAGTTCTGGTCATCTCTTTTAACACGATGCTAACTTTGCATAATATGTGATTTCTCATTTTTCACTTCAAGCCTTCATAATTTTAAACCTTTCTTTTTATTTATCTGTGGAATCAATTGTTCTTTAAGGTTGCAGTGCATGAAGCTATTAATTGCTGAGATCTTTGGTGCTGAAGCTTGCAAATTTACAAACAATGACAGCTTCATTTTCTTGCAGTACATTTCTAGTAGTCAGACATCTTGAAGTGCTTTACAGAGCATATAATTATGTGCTAGTACCAAAGTGAGTTTATACAGGCTAACTGGCAGCCACTCTGCTTTCAGCCATATCCCACATTCTGCAAGGAACTATATTGATGTGAAAGTTAAGAGAGGCAAATGCTGAAAGGCATTTCTTGGATAAGAGTGCAACATGACAACTTGTGTTTAGGTGTAGACCAAAGCTTTTGATTGAAAGCAAAATTATTTATCTGAGTGTTTGCAAAATGGTGGCCATATTTCTCAGGTATCTCAGATGGTTTCTTCCAGCACTGCAGCTTGTGGTAAAAGAGCTTGCTGGAGAAGTGTAAGACACACTTTCAGAATGCCTCCAGTTGAGTACATGCAGTCCACATTTTGAGTCCACTCTGAGTGGTGTAGGTTGTTGGTATAAATGGTGAGCATCAGTCTCCTCTTTAATGCTCTGAGCCATTGGTCTGAACTGAAGGGAATGACCCAAGATGTGGAAGAGCTTTTGAGAGCAAATCCCACTTTCCCATTGATGCCTAATGCAGAACCATAGGGAGGCATCATCATGTAGGGGAGACACTAGATGTGAGAGAGCTTAGTCTTTAATGTTTGATAACAACATCGCCCTTCCATTCAGTTTGTTTGCTGCTGTAAAATCCTTTTTCAGGTACTGTGTTTTCTGAATATGCCTCTATCTCTTGGCACTCCTACATTCATTGATTGGAGCTGTGGCAAGTAAATATTCAGTGAGATTAGTCACTGAGTCTTGCGGAAGAATGTTTTAAAATTTCATGAAACCTATTATTTATCAGCACAGATACACAAGTATCCTGCATAAGAACACATTTTCTAATTGCTCCTGTAGTGCAGCAGGCTGATGTAATAGAGAAGGTTTCAGTGGTGGGAGGTTTCTTTTATAATTACATTTACTCTTTCATTTGCCATACTTGTTTCTCATTAATACAGGATTTCAAGGCCTTGTATTTTTGAAAGGGAAAAAGGTTAGAATTATGGGCAGATGGTTTTGATAGGATGCAGTGAGCAAGTTAATGCTTACCAAACATTTGAAATTACTATTCAGTTTCTGAAATCACTTTGCAGCTCTTCAGCTATTTTTTTGGCTGGCTGCTCTTTATCACATTAATATACTACTGTGCAGGAAAATATTGCATTTAAGTGTTATGATGAAACCAAGCTGGTTTGCTGCATGTGTGTGGTACAGAGTATATTTTCAGTGTTTTTTAACCTATAACTCTGTGTTTCAGTGCTTTTCAGAAGCTATTTGTTAAGAGAAGAGGTTACAATTATTTTTGGTATGGTGAAAGGGATTTTACAGACTTACTAAGCCTCATTTAAGTGAAGTTAACCTCATTTTAGCTTTGATTTAAGGTGACATTTACTAAAACTAGTTAAAATTTTCTAAATTAAATAAAATAACAGACGTTACTTTGGATAATCCTCTTTCTCATCCAGTTGACTGCTGGACTGAGGATCCAGGAATCCTTAATTTTCCATCATACTGTGTGTACAGGTTCTTACCAGGACCAGAAATACAATTCCAGATGTTTTAACAACAGGAAAAGCCAATCAGGTATAGAATAATTTGTAGCTGGTGTCCCTGAGAGCACTACCAATAGTGTGCTGCAAAGAGTTCTTGAAGTTCTACAATTCAAAGAAAAGGGAAGAAATTGTTGTGGTGGGTTTTAGGTGGTTAATGCTGGGGGGGAAATTTCAACCCACCACAATTGTTCTCGGTGTAATTGCCAAACCTCAAAAGAGGAGAACTGTTTTAAATTATACTTTTGTAGATATAATTTCTCTAACTACTTGATTATGATGGAAAGAAAGACAAAGAAATGTTTTATAAATGCTGGTAAAAGATTTAACTTTGTCATCAGATGACACAGATAAGGTGGAAAAGCGTATATATCTTTATTATGTGGCTGGAATCATTATTGGTTCCTTCCACTATTCACTGGTACTTTTCTCCCCAATTATCTTCCCTTTTTATAAACCAAACATACTAGCTCAAAAAAAATCCACAAGTAATCCCAAACCATACACATATATAAATTATTTCTTTCTGCTTACTCTTTTAGGCTGTTCATGTGATGATTTTTCTGTTGAAATGTCCTTCCAGAATAACTTTACCTGGTGCTGAGCTAGATCACATGTCAGGACCTTGCATTTATTGCGTCTTGTCTGTGTTTGTATCCTCAAATGAAACATTTCAAGTTTGCTGATAAAACCTGGCTCATTTTCAGTACCTTTAAAGTATTTTTCCTGTGAATGGTTATGGAATTGTTCCTTGCAATCGTCAACCTGTTCCATGCAACAAAATCAATTCTTTTACTTTCTAATCCAGCAGGTCTCTTATTTTGTGAAAGCCTAGCAAAAGCTCATTGATTTACAGCAGAGCTGGTTTGCTGTTTTCTTCAGTCAATACTGTCACATAATAAAAATCTTGACTTAACCAGGCAGTTTGAGCAATGTCCTGCTTAGTGTCTGCCCCTACTGGATATAGCCCTGCCACTTTGATTTAAATAAGAATATATTTTTCTTCATAACTTAGAATGCAATCACTATATGTCACCTCAGATACATCAGAGAGCCAGCAGGAATATTAATAAATTGTTTCAATTCCAGATAGTTTTGCTTTGGCAATTTTATGATAGACAGAAGTGACTATTGCTGGTTTTAATTTTATTGTATTTATGAACACTTGCTTAAGGGATCAAAATTAACTCCTAAGGAACAAAGCATCACTAAATCATAGCATAGGTGTTCAGATGTCCTTAAATCTAAGTTATGGCATATCTAGTGTTAATGCTTTATTGGCTTGCTGCCTTTGAAGGTCTAGAATTAAACAGTAGGAAGCACTTGACACAAAGTAGGTGGAATTTTGTTTTTCTCACTAAGCTTCCCAGTTTCAATGAAATTATTTGAACTTCTAGATTGCTATAAAAGTTACCTGTTCTGTCAGTTACCATCTTGACTTCTAGAGTTTTTCTTTTTGCATGTAATGGTGGTACCAGGGACTTGGAACCAGCTTTTCTCCCATGATTAGGTGATAAACGTTACTGTGTTTAAGGCACGTAAAATCTTGCCCTTTTTAATAGGTGATCAGATTCACCCCCTTCATTTGTAGTCTGACTGACCAGTCTGACAGCATGGGCAAAAGAGCTTAGTTTTGGATGTAAGGGCTGCTGTGTACTCATTTAAGAGCAGCACAAAAAAACCTTGGGAAATATGTGCAGCAATGATTAATCTACCACCCGTGCAACATCATTACTGCAAACACTGCCTTTATTCAAACTTGTAGCAATTTCAAAGGGTCTGTTATCAGAACAGCTGTGGCTCAGCTTCAGCAAACCAATGTGTGGGATTATGTAGCATTCAGGGTCCTAAAGTCTTCAGAGTGTTGTATTCATTCGACACGAAGTAGAACAAAAGCAGCTAAAAATTGGTTCTTTCAGTTTTTCTCTGTTTTATTTTAGATCGATTTCCCTTAAAATAAAGTGGGATGGTCACTGATACCTGTTTCAAATTTCTTTGTGCAATCAAATTAAAATTACAAGAAAGAAATTGAAGTGCCATATGTATTCTTTTTCTGTTTGTGTATGTAATGTAGAGAAGCACTTACATAAATATGCACAGGTATAGGTGGCTGCCAATGATCAGGTGATCAAGTATTCTTCCATAGGAACAATGAAAAGATCAGAAATGAAGTCCTGACACTAGGACATGGATTATTACTGGCTAGAACTAATAATCAGTATTTGAAACAGGACTGTAAACAATTTTAAAGATCCAAAGATAGGGTATCATCCTTTTTCTTTTCCTGCAGAGACCTTATTGCAGATGCATATGTCTTGCAAGGGAGGTGTTTCCAGAGTAAGAAAAGAATAACCATAATGTTGTCTTAGCTTGTGGATGGTGAGAGGATTCCTGTCAGGAGGTATGTGAAAAGTGAATGTGGGTTAGAGTATTAAGGGTCTGAATTTTCAAACAAAATGAGCATATGTGATAAGCTTTTCCTCTTACTTTATCACAGTATGTCAGAGGTTGGAAGGGACCTCAAGAGATCATCGGGTCCAACCCCCCTGCTAAAGCAGGATCACTTAGGGTAGTCTGCACAGGAATGCATCCAGGTGGGTTTTGAAAGTCTCTGGAGAAGGGGACTCCACAACCTGCCTGGGCAGCCTGTTCCAGTGCTCTGTCACCCTCACTGTGGAGAAGTTTCTTCTCATGCTGAGGTGAAATCTTCTGTGTTCCAGTTCGAACCTGTTGTTCCTTGTCTTATTACTTTGCACCACTGAGAAGAGCTTGGCCCCCTCCACTTGGCACCCACCCCTCAGATATTTTTATACATTGATGAGATACTCTCTCAGTCGTCTCATGGGTTTGTGTTCTTTGTGAATGTCAAAGTCTACCTTCATTTCAATTTCACTGTTAACCTGAAAGTGTAGATAGTAAATTTGAGAAACAATCCATCGATAGAGGATGAACCAGGAAGTAAACATAAGCTGATGATAATAGACAATGCCCTTGCCCACGTGTTAACAGTGTTTATATATATATAAAGGCAGTTAAGGCAGTTTAAAAGATTAAAGAACTGACTTTTCAAGTGCATTTGCATTTTGGCTAGATGGGAGAGTAATAGAGTGTCATCATATGGTTAAGCCTTTCAAACCATACAGTAATTGAGATATTCTAATGTTGACTGAATCCTCAAAAATATGGAAACCAAATGTGACCCTCACTGCCATGATATAATTACATCCTCTTTCTCAGATGGTTCCCTTAATAACTTAAAAGTTATTGATGCATTCCTCGTGCTGCAATACTTATTTATGTAGGTTGAGTGTCTTGGTGCATTATTTTGGTGGTGGCTTCACTTTATCTGGTTCCTTTCAAAGCATTCACTCCCTTTGGGGAACTTGCTAAGGCAGTGTGCTTATATGATTCATGTACAAGGGCCATGAAACGGGCAAAGGTTTTGACTGAACTGCCTAGCGTGGCAGGCACCCTAGCTGAATAGTGTAGAACATCACTTCCTCTCAGACATGATAGAAAAGAAAGGCAATGGACATTAGTAGCCTTTAAAATCTGTAAACAAATTGCATATTTGCTTTAAAAATGTGAAAGCGGTTATTGATTAAATGGCATTAGAGTGTCCTTGGCTTTAAAAGACATTCAAAATAGGAGGCAATGCTCAAGATCAATAATAGATTTTATATTTGTGGCTGTCAAAAGTAGCAGCACTGTGTAATTTAAAAACAAATGATTCCTTGTCATTCTTTCTCACATATTATGATTTTTCTTTTGTATCCGTTATATGTCTGTTAAATCATCTGTGACCAACTTCCTTTCTGCTAAAAGATGACAGAAATCTAAGATGATTTTTTAAAATATAGTCTCATTTTCTCTATCATGCATGTCTTTGGGCCAAAGTTCTCCTTCTGCAAACCGAGACTAAATATATCCCCAGAAATCAACACAATGTATTATTTTCTGCTCCAGTTCTGTTGTTACCTAAATTCTGCTTTGTGTAAAGTAAGGCTAACACAGTTCTTTTTCTCAAAGTATTATTTGTGCATGCAGGGTGCTTCATAATTTCAGTGAGGGAGACCTGTTGGTTGTAGCTGTGGTATCTGAGTGCTAAGTTTTATTTTATATTGCCCAGGGCAAAGTATGTTTTTCCACACAACTGAAGGTGTGTGTATTTGCTGCATTTCTGGCTCAGGCCAGTGAAACTATCTGGTTTTATGATTACTTTATTTACAAGTGTACAGAGTACAAAAGCTTTTCCTTTAATTTTATCTCAGGGTAAAATAGCTAATCTGTTTTGACATGCTATCTAAATGACACTCAAACTAGTATACAGACCAACTCATCCATAAGTCATTTCTTTTATACACATGTACTGCTGTGTCCAAAAAAAGAGTTATATTGGCTGCAAGAGTTTGAATAATAATGGTCATTAATATGGCGAATTGAGGGTCACCACATTCATCCCACATATCAAATCCCCTTTCAATGAGATCAGTTCCATCAGCTGTCAGATTCCATTAAATATATCCCTCAGACCTACTGACCAGCTGACAGTAGAGAAACTCAAAACCATACACCCACTATTAGCATTATAAAATGTGAAATCAGCTGGAAGGAATGATAGCAGAACTGAAAACAAAATAGATGAAAATCTATAATGCCCCTGTGTCTTCCTAAACAGAAACCCCTAAGAGTTAAAATGCCCCCATAAAACATGGAGGTAAAAACAAAGGTTGTCACATTGTTTTCTTCATAACCTATAATGATTCTTTTACCTTTTGTTAATGCAAGATTTGCATAAATGTTTCATGAGGTTAATACAATGCATAAACTGAGCAGTTTATTAAGCAACATCTGTGCTGTTTTCTCAGATAATGCAGTGTTGTTTCCAAGTCACTGAAATATAACCTGTCATAAGGTTTTGGTTGTTAAAAAACTTGTTTTGCAAGGGCTGTGATCATGTCCAACCTTTTTAGCAGATGCCACAGTAATACAACAGAATTCCTTAATACCAAAATATGAGTTATCAGAGCACCCAGCAAGAAGTGGACTGTATTCCTCTGAGCTGGTGTAGTTCAGTACCATACATAAGGCATGAGAACATCTTCTTGTATGCCGTCTTTCAGATGAAAAGATCCTGCTTCAAGACTTGCACAGCAACCCATGAGACTTCCCACAAGTGAAATCTTCTCTTTGTTGACAGTTTTTAACTTTGCCACCAAGTCACTTTGTAATATTTTTTTAAACATGAAGAGTGGGAAAAACTTTGCAGTGCCACACTTTTTGTCCTGGTGTTGGTGCCATATGGGAATCTTTAAGGCAGGGGGGAAAAAAAAAGAGAAAAAAGAAAAGGGACTCCCCCCTCCCCCCCAAAATTATGAGACCCATAATTTTTAATGAAACTTGGCTTAACTCTTGAAGCAGGTTGTGCAGATAAAATGTAGGCACATGAATTCTGTAGCCATATTATTTATTTTTTCCTGGCAAGGATTAGAGAAATGTAGTTTCAATTAAATCAGAGTGTAATGGAGATATGGTTTATATTATCGATTCTGCAAGCAGTGATTTGGGTGGTGGGTGTTAGGGGTTTGGGGTTTTTATTATTATTTTTTTTTTATTGCCATGTGTTTGACTTTTCCCCACCAAGTATGGAAATTCTAGTCTTCAAAATTTGCATTTGTATTTGACTTCCCTCATGGAGTTCTCCCTCTTTTGGTTATTAATTTAAAATCATTTCATATTTTCACTGCAACACATCCTCAAAATCAGAGTATCAAAATCAGCCCTTACGGTGTATGGATGTTTTATCTTAGACTTAAAGGTTTTATGATTACAATTGAGGTAGGAAAATAGTAATTCTTTTGAAACTTTTGATGAAATGTTTGCAGAAGTTACTTTGTCCTTTATAAGATTGTTTATGCTTCTCTGTTTGTGCAAAGTGTCCATTGACCAGTGAGGCAGAAGAAGAACCTTTGACAAGCAGTCTCTGTGAGAGTAATTATGTTGATGAAGTATCCAAGCTAAATTCCAGGTTGGGTGATAATAGTCAGAACCCCAATGGCTTCTTGTGTTTCCATTTGAGTAGATAAGTTTATTTTCTGATCTCTTTTGGATAGTGTTAGTTTGCTTCTGAACAGTTGCCATATCCTGCAGTATGGAAGGGAGAAAGCTCTGCTGTTTAAGTGCCTTTGCCTCATCAGGGAAATATACCAAGGTGCCCAAAATCTTAGTAAGCCAATCTGTGGCAAAATTCCTTTTGAAGATTTTGGCTTAATAGCAGAATATAAAATGCTGTATCCAAATGAAACCAGGGAAATTTAGGTAGTCATAATGACACAATTACGCCATTAGAATTTGGCTAGAATACTATTGTTAACACATAGTTGGTTTCAGTGTGAACTTAGAATGCACAAAGAATACAAGGTCAGAAGGGATCATTTACACACATTATCCCCACAATGAGATGCTGTCACTCCTTGGTGGAAAAGACAGCTGCTTTTTAAAAGCTGCTTTACTGTAATAAGTGTATAGCTAGAGCTGGTTGAAAAAAACATGAAGATGATTGTGTGTAACATTTTGAACTTTCTCAGTTGTTTCAATTTTGCAGGTTCACAACACAGAGTATGTATTTATCTTTCAGATTTTAGACTATTTTGTTCATTTTGATGTTCAAAAGATCTTTTCATAGAAGGGATTTTCAAAAACAGATGTCAGTAAACTCAAAATATGACTTAAAAATTACCTTGAACTTTGCAGGCTATTTCTATTAAAAACAAGATGTGTTGTTAGTATATAATTGTATATTTAAGAAAAAAATAAAAAGAAATTGAAAGGTAAAGCAACCTGGCTAAAACTTCAGATAAAATTGTTGATTTAATTTCATGTTTGACCTTCCCAAGTCATTAAGCATTTCTCATATGCAGGGGCCAAACAACTGTTAGTGTCGGAGTAACATGTAGAGGTCAAAGGCACCAGCAGACCTCTAATGGTTTAAACATAAAGATCGGTTATAGTCTGGATATAGGACCCAGAAAGCAGACTCACAAGAAGAACACAAGAATATAATGTAACTGTTATTGGTCAGACAGACAAAAAATTTTTCTGTCTCGCATACAAAGATCATTACTTTTCTTACTCCTTCAGAAAGCAGCATCTCTTACTTTAGTTGTCCAATTAAAACATAAGCAATGTTTAAAGGACAGTCTAATAAAACCAAAACATACATGAATATTTGAGGTATCACATTTACAATAGACACAATTTTCCAACTTGAAATTTTTTTTCTGCTTATTTTTGCTTTTTAATTCTTATTGTCTCTGTCAGTAAATGCTATGCCTCAGTTGTGCTGGTATTACCTGTTCAGCTGACCTTCACCACTGGTCAGTTCAGACGTTGACATAATCCTGCCACTTGGAACACCACTCACATTTCCTGGTACAATTTTTTTGCTAGGAGTCTGTTCCTCCTAGTACAAGGGGTGTGTCAGGAGGGAACATGGCAGTTGCTGTCAATTATGTAGACATCATTCTTGTGTTTGCTTGGAAACTTACTCATTATAGTGATTCAGGTTGTTAGGCCGCTAGGACAATACCATTGACAACTGGCCTCTCCTGTTCCAGTTTCATGGCATACCACATTTTTATTCTGGCCAGGTGGTTAGGTTACAGTGGACTTAACAAACAGATCTACAAATTCATCCCAGAAGAAGATGATCCTGCTCTGTCCCTCTGCTGGTCCTTCTGCTATGTGTTCCTGCTGCTTATTTGAAATAATTTGATTTATCAGCCTGGCAAAAGCAATTCCCCATGCAATGACCCAAAGAAAATTCAGATGAGTGAGAAAAAGCAAAGGCAAGGCATGTGGAGGGAAAGGACCTGCTCTCAAAAGCAGACAAATAAGTTCATCTCGGTATGAAGCTGTTTCTTAAACTCTTTGGGATTGTTTGGCTTAGGTTTGGTGATAAACTGTAAAAGCTTACTTCTTGGCTTTGCGTTCTTATTGTAGTCCAGACTTTCATTTCTTCGTATGGAGCAATACATGTCTATATCGTGTTGAAATGTAGTTGTTACTTCTTACAGGGTATATTTTCTGTCAGCTGATCTACATGATCAGATAAATGCCAGTCTTGCAAGAAGCAAAGGAATGGCAATATATGACCAGGAGAAAGGATGAGTTAGGAATGACAGGAACTTTTGCAGTATCTGTTAGGTATCTGCAAGCTGTTTTGTGTGAGTGAATTTTGTTCTCCTGCATGACTTTCAGAATCAAATCCTGGATTAACAACTTGTTTGATCGGAGATAATTAAGTTGTGGACTTTTGGATTTATTTGTTTATTTTATTTCAAGTTTGAAGACAATGAATGAAATGTTAAAGTAGTCTAACAGACCTGTGGGGTTTTTGTTTGGTTGGTTTGTTTTGTTGTTGTTTGGTTAGTTTTGTTTGGTTTGGGGGTTTTGTTTGTTTGCTTGCTTTTGATCTGCAAATAGCTGACGAAAGAAATGGAACTTGGTGTTAGACATTGTGAACAGCATAATATGTTAGGAGGTCCTGAGTACTGGCCTTGCCCTGTCCTGACTAAAGTGAACTAAAGCCCTAACTTTCACCATTCTCTGGCAAAGACCGTAGCCTGAAAACAATCTGGATTAACGGTCTCTATGTTTATAAAATAAACTGAAGGCTTCTTATGAAAGTGGAAACCTTTTGAGAGTGTTCCTCATTAACATTGCCTAATTGTAGACCTTTAATTCCCCTGGCCCTCTTGCCTCTTCTCCTCACTCTGTTAATGAACACTCCAGCCCTCATTTTTGAAGAGAGGATGAGTCTGTTTAAAACAGACTGTTGAGCATCCATCTGTTGCAAACATGTACACCCAGGACTCTACTGATGCCATTGGATTCATAGATTGATTTCAGTGGGCTTCAGGCTGTACGTTCTGTAACAGACTCTGATGCAACCCATAGTGCATATGTGTATCAGCAGCAACTAACACACTAATGGATACATGCGAATGTATGTGTAAAAGTGTTCTGGCCTTTGGCTTCATTAATTAATGACCACTGTTGTCAGGAGAAGTAGCTTACAGTCTTACTTTAAATCTCTTTCTAAAGCAGAAAACATTGCAATTCTGGCATTTCTGTAAGAACAGAAACAAAATAACAAATACTATGTAAAAAAAGATGTTCTTGGTTTATCTTCGTAAGCTGTAAAGAACAACTTACAAAAACATATCCAAGCAATTCCATAAATAAATCTCACAATAAGAGGTGACTGTATAAAACCACTGCTAGCCTTCTACAACCATTCTTTACACTTTAAAATATCATATTGCTTTTCTTTCTCGCTGTGTAAATTGGGACTAAAAAAATTGAAAGAGTTGTTAATGCATCTTCTTGAACTTGGGCTAATGTCTAGTAAAAATGAATGGAAAGCTTTTCAGTAGATTCAGTGGGTTTTGGATGAACTCTACCTTAATTGAAGTTCAGTTGGAGCATCATCTCACTGAAACATTGTGATTGCCTGAAAGAATCCTCATAAAAGTTTTTCTTCAGTCACTTTTAGTTGCATGTCATGTCCACTTCTGCTCATGCCAATGTTAATTACATTCAAGATTCCAGAGGAATCCTTCTAATTCAGTTTGAGGAAACACTTCCATTTGTATCAAGGGCCACATATGAAGATTAAGAGAAATAATGGGACCTGCCTACTTATAATTTATGAGAAGCTCAGCTAAACTACATTTCTGGATTTTAAAGGAAATGCTGTGATATAATAGTTGTATCTAGTCATGCTATTTGTAATTTCCAAGTGGTAAATCATCATCTGTAAGAAATGCTCTAAATCAAGGGAGAAAAAGACATGTAATTATGTCATTTATAATGAATTCTAAAGGAAACAAAGACTTTTAAGAGGAAAAACTCTGGAGAAAACCAAGCAAGAAAATCCATCCAATGATACCAGTTGCTCCTAAGAAGACACATAGCAGATGAAAAATTAGCATTTATTATATGAAACTTGACATCAAATAATTCAGCAAGGGAACTGTCAAAATGCTGGAGTCTAGGCAAACAAGACCTGACTTGTATTAGATAAATTACATACTCTCCTTCTTTTGTAAGCATCAATAATATCAACTTTTTGACAAATAACTGTCTCCCGGGTATGAGTTCTGAGGATTGCTGCTAATCTTCATCTTTTGAAGCATCCAAGGGATTAAAGGCGTATGTCAATAACAGTGGCCTATGACCTTTGTGTGGAAGGTACCACTGTCTCTTTGTAATAGCTAAGTCTGTGATGTGACATGATATGTATAAATGCTTAGAAACCAGTGAAGAACCCTTGCTCTGCAGAAATCTGTAGATCTAGGAAAGATGCTTTCATACCAAAAGACTCCTGAATGGCATTTATTGTCTGTCAGAACTGGGCATTTACATTTAATGACAACTTTAAATAGTGTTGATTGGAAAAAAGACACCAAAGCACATATCTTAAAAATAAACTAAATAGGAAGAGAAAGATAAAGTATCCTTGGTTTTCTACTGACATTTCTGACTGCTGTCTAGATTTACTACAGATGGAATTAATTCTGGTGCAAACAACTTCTGTGCAAGCACTAGCTGGTCTTTATTCTCATCTTGTAGTTATTTATTTGGTCCAGTTATTCTCTTATGCTAGTCTAAATCAATAACTAGTTGAAGACAATGTAGTTACATCATCATAGACCTGGTAAAGGTATAGGTTACTGGATGAGTGAGTACATCATAATAATAACAGTGGCAGTAGAAATGAAGAAGTGGGAACTCAGGAGTTAGGTTCCCTGTCTGCTGTGGATGTTAAATACCTCACTTTCTCTAGTCATGGTGTTCAGGGTATTACCAGGGCAGAAAGTCAAAAATCCCTCTGAGGTTGTTAGATGGACATGTGTATTTGTATATGATAGTGAAATAAAGTCTTGAAATCTCACTATCTACTTCTGCTGCTAACATTGATTTTGAAGGCACACATAGCTCAGATTAAAGAGTAAAGATGTAACTCTGTCTTCCCTGTAGGCCCTGGGACATCAAGAAGAAGCTACTCAAAGAAGTATAAACAAATCTGAGATTTACTGTCCCTGAGAAAAGGGTTTGAGTTATTCCTGTAAAGGAAAAAGAGAAAGTGAAGGGACGCATCTGAGGCTGCAAACCAGTGAAGCCTGGTGGCAGCCAGTGCATTTGTAAACTGTTGCTGAATAGGGATCCTGCAGATATCTGCAGCCTCCTCTCAGATCCTGACTCTTGTTAGCAGCATCAGTAGCAAGCCTGGGTTTACAGGCATTAAAATGCAGTTATTTTACTGCCCTTTGTTAGTTTGCTGGTTTGGCAATGGCCTCTCTTGCCTGTTGCCTATGGCCAAACATGTATGGTGTTAGGATTGTTCTCTGTATTTGTGGTAGTAAAGTATTATAGAATCACTCTGGAAATAATTTAAAAGAACATAATTTTGATTTGGGGATCCTCAAATTAACACAACTCCAGCACTTCTTTGTATTCTTGGCATTCTTGCCCTGCCATTGTACATACTTTTCTGTCATTTTGATTTCACCTATTATGCTGATTTGGTTTAAGTACAGCTTTCCTGATAGTTCAACATCTTTCAAAATGAAAGATCATAAAAACAGAGGGAAGGAATGAACAAAACCAAACAAAAAGTGACTTGCACAGATTGATCCTATTCACTTCCAGTGTCTTTCTTACCAGAGAATGCAAGTTCTCAGGCCTCACGCATTGTGTGGTGGGTGCTGGTTTTCTTATGTCACTGTAGTCCTGCCTATCTAAACAGTTCATCCCGAAAAAACAGCATATTGTCAGCGTTGGCTGGTGTCCTGGGAAACCAGTTTTGATTGTTGAAGAAAGTCTAGGCTATCTGTATGTCCCATAGAACATAATTAAAAGCTCAAGTAGAGTCACCATAAGGAAAATAAGCACAGGGCATTGTTCAGGTGCCTGACTACTCTCAGTCATGTCATAATTCTGTTTCCTACAGAATTACTGAGATGTGCTTTGCACAACACTTATGGTTGTTATATATCTGAGGGTTAGTGTTTTTTTTTCTCCTTCCTTTGTTTTTCAACTGCTAAATGGCATTAAAAGCAATTAAAATGCATTAAACAGAAACATAATGTCATTGCTCTGTGTTAAAGAGGAAGAAGGAGAGGGAGTTTATGCCATCTGTGTCTAGAAGAGGGCAACTGTAAGAGGGATCTTCATTATGGAGAATGGGAAGGAAATGGATTAAGAAACTGTAACTTGGATCGAAGGCTGAGGAATTTATAGATACACACAAAAAGCAAAGTGAAGCCTGTGTGCTGGGAACTTAACAAACATCTGCAGTTGACTTGCAACTTTTAGACAGCTGATATCTAAGGTGTTTCACTGGTGGCCAATAAAGTAGTGGACTAGTAGAAATCTTAAGTCCTCTTTTTGCATGTCTGTTATTAATATAATTTGTCAGATGTCACTGGAATGTTTGCTGTCCTAGCACACTGTCTGTGCAGTACAGGTGGAACACAGTGGTGCTCTGGCTATTGTCTTGGTACTTGCTCCCCTGGAACAAAGTCTAGGACTACAACTCTACTTATAACAAAAGGCATCAGAGGACTATCTAGCAACCTGAGAAATTTCTTTTCCTTTGGGAGAATAAATTTTCCTTTAGAACTAAGTGGAACCATGGGATTAGAGAGACAAAAAGCAGATCTTCATAGAAAATTGAAATTTTGGAGAGATTCATGACTGTCAAAGCGAAGGACATATATGTCAGTAAAGATAAATGGTGAATTAGACTCCAGTGTCAAGTGTTCATAGACATTCTTTTGTAGTTCATCTGCCATTAAATAGATTCTAAGATAATGTTAATTTGGAGCCATAAGCAAGTTTGGTTCTACCTGCCTGCATGGTACTGGCAGCTTGTAAACAAGGAATGTGGAAGGTCAGTCATGTGACATTAAACGATCCTGTCACAGATGCAATCAGTGTCTGGCAGGAAGTCAGGGACTTGGTAAGAGTGACCACAGTGAGGACATAAGATTTTGTTTTTGCAAGAGAGAATTGCTTTTTCCCTTTCTATGGAATAACAGTGATGGACTTTCCCAAAGCATCTGGCTGATGTCTGTCCTGAAAATACAGTCTTTAAAAGCTGCAGGCCAAATATGTGCAGCTGTGGGTTTGTCATTGTAGAACTGTCCGCAGTACGTGCCGAGTGCCAGGGAATTTTAACTTACGGATTCCGTTACAGGCACAAACTGCACTAAACAGCACCAAAACGCTATCAGACAACACTCAGCTTACTGTAACAGTTAAAGAGTGGTTGTGTGACTTACTGCTTCACATTGGTCACTGATTGCTCACTTACAAACCTGTGGGAAGGTATGAATCCATACTGGCATCTAAGAGGTCCTCCTAAACAATCAGGCCAGGTTATGATTTCCTTTTCCCACCCTTCCCAATTGTCATTCCTTCTAATAAATTATTAAAAGTTTGATCCACCATGCAAATTTTACTACTTTTTTGATCTGTACCCTTCATATAAATGAAAGCAGTTGTTCCATAGTTGTTAACTTGTGAAGCATTTGGTGCCAAAATATTTTTTTTGGTGAATTCCCTTCTTTTGGTATTAACAGTTCTAGAATTTAGTTTTGGGCAGTTCAGGGCATAGTCTTAGAAGTAAATGGAGACCTCAGTTCTCAGTGTCATGTTGCCTAGTCACTACCACAAATTGCAGTAGAATTACATCTCCCCATATTCTGGAGAAGCTCATTAAGTTACTCCTTTGAATTTTTGACAATTTAGGTAATTCTGAAGGGCAACTGGTTTGGGTTGTCATTTGTTTTATTTTGCCTCCACTCTCTGTCCCTTACTTTTGCTTTAGCTTCTCTCATTTCATTCATAGTTTTTCTAAACTCTGTCTCATTGATCTTCTAAATACTCACTTTGTGATCAGGAATGATCTAGCCTATATTCTTATAGCATGATATATTAGGGTTTATTTTCATAGCTATAACTAGGCTAAAGATGACTGAAGTCTGACATTTATAAAATGGGGCCAGTAAAACATCTTAAAGCAAACTGCAAGCTACTGTAAGTCACAAAAAGGGAAATGTGCCATAATGAATGAATATTCACCTCACCTTCCAGGGAGCCCAGTGGCTGAGACTGTTTTGTAAAGAAAAGTAAGAAATCTAAGAATAAGTTAAAGATGTGTTGCTTTAACTCTGTGCTAAACTTTTTTTTTCTAAGGCTGGGATATGTTCTGTATATGAGGACCTGTTTCAGCATTTGTCACAAGCAAACCACTGTGCTATTCCAAACATGATATATTTCACTTTAGTACTGCTGACTTCAGCTTACTAATTGCCTGACAGCATTTTCTTTGTTAAGCTTTAACTGTGATCATCACACTTTTGTTGTACTGACAGTAGAAATATTCAGTAACAGACGACCTAAATACATCATACCCACAACTGTACTAATCTTTCATAATGGGTGTGCTTTTGGAATTATATGGAACACATGCATATAATCATTGTCAGGAGCTACATGCATTCAAGTCTCCAAAAGCATCAACTGAAAGCATTACCTGACAAAGCATTCTGATTCTCAGTGCATGTGACTTACAAAAAAACCCAAAACAACAAAACACCAAAAAAGGCAGCCCACAAAAAACCTCACTTCCACCCCCCCCCCAAAAAAACAAAACCACAACAAACCCTCACTAAACCCCAACAGAACAAATAAAAACCCCAGACCCATAAAGCAGTAAGGTTTTATTTTATACCAAATTGAAGCTACCTATTAAATCAGAACTGGCACAATGGACACAATCATCACCTGCATATGATCTGGATCAAATTAGTCAATTCCTTTTGTGATGGTACGAGCCCACAGAAATCCACAAGCACTGTTTCTGCTGAACTGACTAATGTTTCTTGGTTTTTAAAACAAGGCCTATTGCATACATCATGTGTGCTTGAAGAGATACTGTCCAGAGAGATCTGGTTATGCACAGAAAAAGTTCTGTAGCTTTGGTTGAACAAAGACTAATATTGCTGCTGCCGTCACTTTCTAATTGTTTGAAAGGGAAGATTCAGTCTCCTAGCACATAAGCAAAGGTATGGGAACTCAAAATCCTGTGCTATATGTCTGGTTCTACCAGCAGCTTTGTTTGAACTCACTAGGCAAGTCTTTGTTTCGTTGTGTTTTAAACTCAGCTTGTAAAGCCCTTTATGTGAAGACTGCCATAAACATCTATACATCCGTGAGAAAGGGACCATTATGAATCATCATATAGTATAGAACTTTTGGAGTCATGTAACAGAGCAGGAAAGAAGCTAATCTGACCTCCCTGGCAGAGCAGGTTAGCTCACTTGGTGCTCTGTGATGCCTACACAGCAGCTCAGCAAACATCTTTGAATCAGGAAAGGGCATCTCTGTGACTCTTTGTACTCATCAGCTTTAGTTCTTCATCTAAGGACTCAAGAGAGTCAGAAGATGCTATAAAAACTTCAAATATTTTTATGTGTGTTAATTTCTCTTACTGACAGTAAACCATCGCTAGCAGTCTTTCAAGTAGCATCTCCAGGTGGATTCCATAAGCAATGCTGATTACATGTCAGGGCCTTTCAAATGTACTGGCATTTGTTGTGTTCAAGCATACAGACAGGGATTTTTAAAAGCCCCACCATGATTTAGGATTTGCCATTAAATTAGCCAATTTGGAATATCTCATTCAGTTAGCTTGAAGTGCCATCCTTGTATATTACTTAATGATCTCTCAAAAAGATATGCACAATGTAAGGTCTGTCAGCTTTTGCTGTGTACTAAAAAAATATTTCCAAGGAGACCACCCTGAGTATACTGTGTATTCTAAGAATGAAAGAGCTGTGGAAGAAATATTCTTCTCTGAAATAGATGAGGGGCTGTTAGGTGAACACCTCCACCTGCTCCTCCCCACCCCCGTGGTTTTTGTTTGGGTTTTTTTGGCTGGTTGATTGTTTTTTGTTGTTGTTGGGTTTAAACTGTAGTTTAGTGATAACAGAATGAATAGAAATAGTTACTTTCAATTCTGTGATAATGATGTCTAACATCAGCCAGTGAGTTTCATCTAAATGAGTACTAAAGGAGGAAAGGAAAGAGAAGGTGCATTAAATGCAGCTCACAGTCAAAAAAGAGCAGACTGAAATGAAAAGAAGGTTTATTATCAAGTGATATTTCTGACTCTATCAGTTAATTTCAAATACTGGTATAGTTTTTGCTCTTTGTTATTTACAGTGCTTACTTTGCTTTAGTTTATATCCAAAGGAAAGCTTCCTTGTGTTTTTCATGTGCACTGATCTTCTCATAAGACAATTAATAATGAATAGATTTAAAAAATGGGACTCACCATAAATTTTTAGAGTTTACTCCTAGGCATCTTCTCACTAAAAGAGAAGCTTGTGATGATTTTTGTGCAGTACATCATTACTCCTCTTGCTGAGCTTACAGGGCATATTTTAGTCTGTATGACTTTGAAGTATGTGTTCTCTTAAGGCTTAACAATGTCAAGCTTCATAACACAAGAGCTAGTTTGCTTACTTCCTACTTCAAATTGCTTGCAATTTGAAACATGCAAACATTTCCACTTTATCAAGCAAGGCTACTAAACATATTATTGCTGCAACCTGCATGGTTTATAGCCTCTGTATATTTAGAAAGCTGTGCTTTATTAAAATCAACTGTAAAGAGGCTTAACTCATTATGGAATCTGCTAGTGTCTACAATGAAATATCTTCAATTTATTATAGGGATTTAGGAACCTTTGAAGAAAGGCTATAATACTATTGCTTCAGAAATAGGATGTTAACTATTTTTTTGGGTGTCTAATGTTTGTAGCTGAATGCACAATTTATCATGGGACAGGTCTCTCTGTTTAGCCTGGCAAAAAATCACAGCTATGATTTGTGTGATCTTCAAGCTTGAAAAAGGTGTTTTCATTCTGTGTTCAAGCAAAAATCCTTTAAAATACTTTCATAAAACAGGTTTATATACCATCACTTAATTTGAGATTTAACTGGAAGGTGGGATCCTCATTTTTCCCTTCTGTTATTTTAGCTCCCTGATAAAAGAGTCCATTTTGGATACAATAAATAAATACACAACACTTGACTCCACAAAATATTGCAACCTTTTGCAAAGACATATTTGGTTGCAAATACAATCGGATTCTAGTTCTCTCTTTAAACAGTGAAAAGATACTTCAGCTGTTATCTTGTTGACGTTCGTATTGTGTTATAATTAAAGTATTTATTCACTTTTTGGACCCAAGACAGCTATTGATTAGAGATCATGGTTCTAAAGAGGAAAAATGCTTTTCTTTTTCACAAAGCTAATTCATGGTCTTCATGTTGTCCTCTTACATGTTGCTTGGCTTTTAACATCTGAATGAGTAACATTTCCAAAGTTGTTCATTATTTAAACTTTTGCAGGGCTGAACTTTGATCATGCAAGGAAAGGTACACACAAGTGAAATATTTCTAGGCACTACTGTAATTGACAAATATAAGGGCACGGATAATGAGCTACCTGTGATAGGAATTACCTCATATTCCTGAAAAAGGCCTCCTAAGTGTCCCATGAATTGCAACAGCAGAAGCTCTAAAATAATAAAATTATTCTGAATGGTGTGATAGAGCTGTCAGGAAATGTACTGTAATTTGTATCAGATAAGGACTTTTGCAAGATAAAGTTAGCTACTGCTTATGTGTATTTCTGACAATTTGGATATTCAGTCCATGTACAGGTTCTGAATTCTGGTGAGATTCCATATTTCACAAAGATTAAGGAGATTGTCACATGGCTGAATGTGCTTTATATGTCACTGATGTTTTTCAGGGCTGTTCCTATGCCAAGCACAGTATGTTAGTGATGAATTTTGATAGCTCTTGTTCATTTAGGAATATCTCAGGAAAATGGGATGGTCACATCTTCAATTTCACAATAGAAAACTTGACTATACAAATCACAGAATTTCCAACAGGAGAAAAATAATCTCAGGTCTTAGTGCATTGCCAAATCATCAAAACTACTGAGCAGGAGCAGGACCGAAAGGATCGAAAGAACTTACAAAGGTGCGGTGAATTATGACAGGAACTGGGCATATTTTTCCAGCAGGAATGTATTCCCTTCTCTTTAGCATTCTGTTGCAGCTGGTGGCTTGGAAGCAGGAGAACTTGTGAGATTCTGAGGCTGGAAAGGGGCCACGTATGTGTGTGCTATTTTGTTTAGATCGACGTATTTTTTGTGCTATCCAGAGTAAAAAGTGATTGGCTTTTAGAACTGTTGCAGTGTCTGGTGGTTTGAAATACTGTATGTCCTAGCAGATACAAATTGTAAATCCAACATGCTGACAAAGTTGAAGCACTGGAAAAGGGGTGAGGATAAATAGAATAAAAAGAGCTTGGTTTCTGGTGCTGAGTGAGTTTGGGGCAGTAGAAGTGGCAGTAGTGACCCCTGCTACTCTTAGGGAAAACAAAGAACTAGCTTTCTATGTCCTTCTCCATCCCCTACAGCATCACCTCCAACTCTAGATCCTTACCTGGAGTCGTCCCCATTGCCTTTCCTTTTTCTTGCTCTCCACCAGTTAATGCTGCATGCAGTATCAAATTCATTCTCCCTCAAGTAGGTATCTTGCCAAATTAGGGATGGTTCAGCATGCATTTATGATGTGCAAAAGATAGTGTGTTTCCAATATTTTCTAGTACATCTGCGTGTGGTCATCCATACTTCAATTGTGTGGTTTTGTTTGTTCAGCTTCTCTTGCTTAACTGTTCATTTTCCATTCCTATGTATGCTTTTATCAATTTTCACGTATGCTTCAGCTTTTGAGACTATGGTCATGAAGGGGTCAGAGAGGTGATTACAAGTTGTAAAATGACTTTACCAGTAACTGTTTAAGCATAAGTAATGTTCTGAAATTGCCTAAAGCAAAAACTGCCAATTGAGAGCTGATTGTAATGAATCAGGTTCTTCTATAAGAAATAATGTGATCAATTTCTCATTTCACTGAATAAATAAGCTGGAAGATAGGGAACAGTCTATGACCTGCTGTTAACCTTTTCGCTCATTATTCATATCAAACCTATGACATGCATGTAAGAAATCTCTGGTTCAATTTTAGCTAATTATTTGTTAGAAGTGAAGGTTCTGTGAAGTGTTACTGATTGTACAAGTACCCAGGGACCTTATGACAACTAATGAAAATAATCCCAAAGAAGCTACCCAGGCCTCTATGCTTTTTGTCTGGCTATCATTATAACTAGAAATACTGTTTCTAGGCAGCAAAACTTGCATGTCTGTCAGTGCTGCTCCTCTCAGGTGCTGGACACTGTTAAATTTTTTTTACATCTCGATTATTGTTGCAATGAGGGCATTGGAGAAAAAACAATAGGAGTATGCATTGGACTAAATAGTGAAATTGTGCCTGTACTTCATTAAGACTTAGCAATTTAGTGTCTGAAGTGCCTTTTTTTCTGGTAAAAAAATAATTTTAGTTAATTGGCTGCTTTTATTGTGGCTAGCTAAAAAAAAGCCACAAAAAGATGCTAGCATGTGTTGAGACTTTTTGGTATCACTTATTAGTATTTTTTTAAGTCAGCCTGATTTGCAGTGCACTTTGAACTAGAACTGCAAATGCAGCAGATATGGAAGAGTGAGGGTGACGTATTCAAAAACGTAGATATAGAAATACAAGTATTCATATAGGAATATGGAAATTAGTTGCTCAGGTCCTGTGCTGCCCATAGGCATAGGGTTTTCAGAACTGGGATTATGTCACCACCAGTCTTAGTATATGGGATTTCTGCCCCAATACCCATCTTGCAAGTAAGAAACAGAAAACTGGATCAGTTAAATATCTTGCTGCACTTTGTACCCTGGAGACTGCATCTGCCCAAGAAGCACATAATGCAAAGAAAGAAATCATCAAAGAAGCAGAGCATGAGAATAGAAAATCTGAATTAAAAAAAAACACAGGACTGAGCTTTTTGATGTTTACAACTATAGGGCTGTTTACTAATCAAAAAGTGTATTGTTCTTAAAGGACAGAAAAAGAATCGAAACTGAATCAATGTGTTAAGATTTCACAAGGAAAAAAATAAATAGATGAACTTCAGAGATAAAGCAGCTCACCTTACTGATGGGATAGCTACTAGAAAAACAGAATTAGTTGATAGAATATTGATTAGAAATTAGTTGATAAAACACAAACTGTTTCATTAACAATTCATAAATTTCTAGAAAGCCAGGATGTGTTCTAAAATACGATGTGATACAAATTCTACATCATTTCTCATATCTATAGTTACCACTAACCTGCTTTTTAGAATTCTAATAAACCACAGCATCTTCAAAATTAAAATGAATTTTAAATTAGTGAGACTATAATGGAATTTAGGTTTCTCTGGATGGGGGGTGTGTGTGATAATTTTGTCTATAGTTGATTGTTTGATCTATAAAAATCATCCACTAATTCATTCAGGACACGAAAATTGCAAACAATGTAATGACAACTTTTGGATGCAGAATAATTCAATGAAGAAAGGAAACTGCATGATAATCTCTCTAAATTCAGAATATTAAACAAGAATGAGAATACATTAAATTTCAGGAAAATAATTGGCAAGATCATGGCAGAAATAAAGCATAGGTGTTTTAGTCTCTAATTTTATCTTTTAAGTCAATAAGCAATCCCTGGTAAATAGGACAAAGTTAAGTGTTTCAGGGTGGAATTTCAAATTCCTTTTCAATGTCCAGTTTAAGTGAAAATGGAAGAGTTCAAGGACTGCAATTCAAACTTCCCTGGTAAAGATAATGTTTTCAGTTGTGATAGGATGTCTGGGTACAGGTCTTCCTAGCAGTAGAATAATAATCTAGTAGGAAAGTACCCTTGATACATTCTATCCTGGGAAAAAAAAAATCTTAATAATCTCTTCCTCCTTTACAGTGATCAAAAGATTTTGACCATGTCTGAGTAGAAAGATTGTCTTTCAAAACTTCAGCCTTTCAGTGTGATGTGCTCCCTACATATGCTGACAGTTTGCCTTCTACAGCTTTTTTTCTCCTTCCTTGCTCCTGTTTTTATTATATCCTTTTCATTTCACATCATCAAATAAGGGGATCATACCAGCAAGAGAATTGATTCCCCCTTCTTTATGTCCTTTCATATCTGTTGAACATGACACATCTTCAAACAGGCTGTAAGAGGGATTTGACTGCAGTCATACTGATGTAGACTTGGGAAGGGTGTATGCGGGTGTTGAACATTGTCCACAAAAATCACTTTGGAGTCTTATATTTATGAAAGGCTTAAACATGACTAATTATATTAGCTATCAGTGTATGAAGCAGAGGGAAGTGAACCACCTTAAGTGAGCTTGATGATACTTCAGCATGTGTTTTCAAAAGAAACTGAAAGCAATGTCAGTATAAGTCTTTGGAGGTAACGTCATAAATGATGTCCCTAATGCTTGGAGTTACAGACTGCGTTCAATTCCAGCTTTTCTCTGATCTTGCACAGGTGTAAATAACTTTACAAGGCTAGAGGCAGTGGAGATCCAGACCAATGAAATTATAGCCTTGAAGGAATCTTTTATAGCTTGTCTAAGAAGCCCTCAGTACCTGGGTTTATAAAAAAAAAAAAAAAAGTGGTGGCAGACTCCTGGCTGCACCCAATGCCACCAGGCGCAGTTACAATGAAGTTAGTGAGAAGACAAATGAAGGCTGCTCTTTTTTCAGCTAAGTTGGTCCATGGTCTTCCTTGACCCTGAGGCTAGTGATTGCTGACTAGAATCTCAATGGCTATTTTCTAGTGACAATTTCAGTGTCTGAGCTCATTAATCAATTTCTATTCAGCGGAATCAGTTTGTGGAAAACTTGCAAAGGTTACTTAATCCAGAGGGAACATGTAACTGTTAGACAGAAGACTTTTCAGCCACAGTATTAAAACAAAATTTCCCAAATCTCTGTCTTGTATCACATTTTCCGTGACCCTATCAATTACTGATAGCAAAGAGCAAATCAAGCCTTTCACTACAACTAAATCATTCATGGTAATGTTAGGAAAATACAACTTCTGCCTGCTTTCCTTAAGGAAAGTGGTCTCTCTGTATTGTTACATCATAAAAACTGCCACATCTCTTAACTCCTTGGCTCCAGCATAAAACAGGAAACAACAGTGCTGAAACAGTCAACAAAGAACACGAGAGGCTTTTCTTTAACTCTATCCAGTAATATCAGTTATCATCCGTCTAAGAACTGGATTTGAAAGCAATTTGTAGAAACCCCCAATCTGTTTATGTCCTTGGAAGGTTAATCCTCACAAACACCTGGCACAGGACTTGAGTGACTTAGAGGAATTGTCTAGACTAAGTTGCCTCACACAAGTGTGCACACTTACTATGGCAAGACACCCGGGAAGGGAAATAGTTATAGTAGTGGCTTGTGGAAATAAGGAATGTTTTAATGTTGAAGAAATTGGCTTAATGGTTTCAATATGAATGAATAAAATACTGCTTTATTTCTTAAATATGGCTGAAATATTTTTAAAGCAAATCTTCAAATATTTGGGCTTAATCTCTGTTGCCCATTGTGTGTGGGTGATTACTGGCTGCCGATGGCAATATCCTGGCAAAGTGCCTCACTCAAGGAGGCACAATGCCAGCATTTGGTGTGATTCAAAAGCACAGTACAGTTAGTGGAGTCATTTTGTGCTCAAAAGTATTTTTTTCTTTTAAGGGTTTTAAATTATTTTTTTTCCCTTCTAATATTTTCCATTATATTGTTTCCATATGTTTTCTCCTGTACTTATAATGAAATTGTGTGTGGAACTTGTCCTGCCAGTGATGATGAATTACTTTGTGATCTCTCTTGAGTCTTGGGCCTGATGGGGTAACTGTGTACAGTGTAGGAAACAGTATAGTATCTTTGTGTTCTTATAATGAGACCAAGAAAGGAGGGAGAGTAGATACCACAGTCAGTTTTTAAATGTAGATATGAACAAGCACATACCAAGATCATCTTGGTCTTTAATTTTATTTTTCTTACTGAAGAAAGCAATTCTTTCTTTTACTTTTGCTGTGGGAAGATTTTCCTGAAGCCTGATCAAATTTTCTGTCTGCAGATCATTTAGTTACAGCATAGTTTATACAAGAACTACTGATAGAAATGAGAAAGAATATGGGTAGATGCAGTCCCCGGTTTTCCTGTCTCCTCAAGATGGCCGATTTGTGCAGGTATTGTCAGGTTTTGTACAGGTCTGGCCAATTTATCCAGAGGGATCTGGACTGAGGTTACTTCCATGGAAGATTTTGTCTTGAAGAAGTTAAGACCTACCTGAGTACATGCCAGGATCCCTCTAAATTATCCAATACAGTACAAAAGTGTGGGGAGGGGAAGGATGTTTCTGTACTATGAATCAAGATAACTTGTAGGAGATGTTTAAACAGTGTGATAACAGCAAGTTCATGGAGAAATCCAAGAGCAAAAATGGAAGTCTTGTCTGTGAATCAGCCAAGAATCACAGAAACATTCAAGTTGGAAAAGATCCTCAGGATCAGCAAGTCCAACCAATAACCCTACTCTACAAAGTTCATCCCTCAACCATATTCCCAAGCACCACGTCTAAAGGACCTTTAAACACTCCCAGGGTTGGTGACTCAACCACCTCCCTGGGCAGCACATTCCAATGCCTGGCCACTCTTTCTGTGAAATTTTTTTGCCTAATGTCCAGTCTAAACCTACCCAGTCGTAGCTTTAGGCCATTCCCTCTTGTTCTATCACTAATTACCTGGGAGAAGAGACCAGCACCAGCCCCTCCACAACATCCTTTCAGGTAGTTGTGCAGAGTGATGAGGTGTGCCCTCAGCCTCCTCTTTTCCAAACTAAACAGCCCCAGCTCCTTCAAGTCACTCCTCATAAGACTTATTTTCCAGACCCTTCACCAGCTTCATTGCCCTCCTCTACACTCGCTCCAGCACCTCCACATCTCTCCTGTATTGAGGAGCCCAAAACTGGAGAAGAATCCTGTTTGGAATTAATAAAATCTTACATCACACCTTTGTTTGATTTCCATAAGCCTTTTCTTCTGTCAGCTGGAGTTTGTAATTGCTTACCCAGGCAGTCATACACTCAGGCATGTCTTCCATGGGAAGTAACTATTGGTTTAGTGAATTTCTGCAAGATGTTAATTAACAGTAATCTTAAATGCATTAAGTCAGGAAAAATTTCTATTTATGAGATCTTCTTCCATACTTTCAGTTTCTATGATGTCCCAATGAGTTCCCTAAAAAGTAATAGCAATTAACAAATACAGGAGTTGGCATGTTATAGTCCAGAAAGATTTCTTTTTCATGGCAAAGTTTTACAAGGAAGACTATTCTGCAGCTTTTTGCATATGCACACACGTTTGAGTAGATTGTGAGTGTTACTTCTACAATTGGTTCTGGAGGCATTAGCTGACCCTTTCCCACACATGTTAGCAATGATCTCGTTGCATCAGCATTGCTGGACATCCTGAAATGAGCTGACTTTGTGAGTTTCCCAAGTTTAAATTCCTTAACTGTAAAGCAATATCTTAACAGTTATATCCATTGGGTGATAGAGGGAAAAGGGGACAAGTGATTGAGAGATGCATCATAATTCTGAATTTTTCCAAGTGCATTCCGTGGCTCTGTCTGTGCCATCTCTTCAGAAAGGTCATGTTTGTGTGTTAATGATAACAGTTCCATTTTCTTGCATCTAATTCTTTCCCTGTTTTCAGCAAAGTGCTGGTGATGCAGAGAGTGGCGTGAATGGAACCTTACCTGTCCAATTTTCACCAAGATACTGCTGAAAGCATACAGATTCATATTGGGCAATTGGTGGAATTACAATTCCACCCACAGTCTTTGTGTGTCAGTGAATGTTTAAAGCAGTCTAATATCCTTCAAAATATCCTAGACCAGCTTTTGCTGGCTGCTACTAAGGGCAGTCAAGACCTCAGGTTTCCTCTGGCTCTCCCCATGCTTGAAAAGATAAGTTCCACCACTTTTCTGCATAATACATAGAAGGCATACAAGAGGAAGGCTGGAAATTGGCTTTTAATGATTGATGCTGCTTGTGTGAAGTGCGGATATTGTGCTGAATACAAAAGTGTTGTAAGAGCATCACTGATAATGCTGAACTATCACAGCCATTTCATTGATGTCAATATTTCTTCTTATTGGCAGCATAAGTTCTGACAGTACATTTCCTTGAAGGTAGGTACCACCTTCATTTGATAGGTAACCCCACTCTAAATGGGATTGCACTGAGAGTCAGATTGAGGATTTGGGACAGGTAGTTGAATTCTGTCTTAGCAATATATTGACTCTATTGAATAAAAAATTATACATGCATGTGCAGTTGCTTAAGTTTCCATCCCAAACCTTGCACTGCAGAGGGAGACCCAAATGTTTCATTCCTTTCTCACAGACTGTCTTCAGATGTAAAGTTTTTCAGAGTTTTCTAATTCAAATCAAAGAACAAAATCTTCTGATTGCTTTTCTGTCCTGTGTCTCAGCGCGGTATGGAATAAATAAAAACAAGAGAGAAAAATTTGACACACAGTATTGAGATGCTATGCAAAGCTTTAGAGGGCAGAACAAAAGAGGAGAACCCCCAAGCATTCCAGCCATGGGAACATCTGTCTGAAAGCATTTTAGCAAAGAATTGCCAGGTGGTGGTGTGACCCATGGGAGAGAGCGCTGGTCCTGGACACAGAGCCTATAGTGTACTTCATGTATCTATTGGCGACTTGTTGGATTGTATCAGGCAAGGCTAATCTGTTCCACCTCTGGTGCTGCTGTGTGCTGACCTGCACTGGAATTGTAGGTTCCAACACAGTATAAATTTTATGTGTGAATCTCTAAATGTACATGTTTTGCATAAATAATAATAGCATTATTTGTAGATAGAAAGTCCTGTTCATGTTTGAATGCTAGTTTTCAGAAAATGCAAATTTAGCACATATGTTCTATCCCCTTCAGGGCAGGTTCAGTCTGAATCATTTCATTTCTACTAGCCTCAGTTCTCTTTGCTAAAACCGCCTCATCTCTGAAATGTGTTGGCATTTTAGAACACAGCTTTTATTTGAATTCTAGAATTATCATTTGCCACTGGTACCTCTGTGTATGGTAAATCAAAGATGTACTCCTGACTCTAATCCTATTTTACAAGATTTTGAGGCAATTGTTGCTACCACTAACAACCAGTGCCAGAACAAGAGGACACAGTCTCAGGCTGCGCCAGGGGAGGTTTAGGCTGGAGGTTAGGAGGAAGTTTTACACAGAGAGAGTGATTGCCCATTGGAATGTGCTGCCTAGGGAGGTGGTGGAGTCACTGCCTAGGGAGGTGGGTTGGATGATAGGTTGGATGTAATGATCTTGAAGGTCTCTTCCAACCTGGTCTATTCTATTCTAGTCTATACATTCCTTTCCTAATTAGCATTAAATTTTGCACTTCCCTTAAGAGGCACTGGCCTCCTAATAATAATAACAACATAACATAATAATAACATAAAATAATTTATGTTCTTTGAGCATTTGTTGTGCTTCCTCAGCTCATGTGCAAAGACCTTTTCAAACTGCACCGGAGATGGATGCTTGTGTATATATTTATCTCTATCTATCTACGTATCATGTATTTCCCAAGATAGTGTAAAGGGTTCACATGTTTCATCTTTTGAGATGCAATCTTTTCACTTCTGCAGCTGCTAGCAAGATGTTTTCTTCGCAAAAAAATACTTGAGTTTGTACAGTACAAAATATTGCTAATGTTTAGGCAGCAATTTGCTGTGTTGGAAATATTCATATTTACCTTGTACATAATACACAGCATGGATTCTGAACTTACTGCCTTTTTGACCCCTTCCTTTTAGCTTGATTTTGTTTTCTTGTTTGCTTCTTTTGTTTCTGGGTTTGTTTTTTGTTTGGTGAGGGTGGGGTTTTTTTTTCCCTTTTGTAAATTTTTTTGAAAGAATTCTTTGTAATAAGGTTTGATTCAATCTGATTTAAATTATATTCATATTTGACAGCAAAGACAGAATAAATGTTAATCATTGAAGAGTGTCTGGAGTGTTAGGTAGCATTCCATAACAAGCCAAAATATAGGGCAGTTACCAGTTTCTATAGTTACTTGTGGGAGTCTGCTGGCAAGAAGAAATAAAGATTTGGTTTAGTAGCTGGGTTTGACCCGAAATCCAGTCATGTCTCAGGCAAGCCTCTAATTTTAGACAAAATCCATGTTTGCTCAGAGCTTTGCCATAGATACTTTGTATAGATAGCCCATTTATTTTTCTCTATTTACAGTTTCAAAGTGTCAGTAACAACAATGTGAATGAAACAAAGTTTAGTGTATTCCCAAGCTACACAGACAGCTGGAAAATTTGTGCATTTCTGTGTAAGCAAATCACTTTATATGTCCTTCCAAACACAAATATTTACAGGCAGAGATGGGGAAGGTGAGAAGAGGAGAAAGTAACCAATCTATGGTCCAGGTACAGGAGAGTTAAACAGGGCACTCTGTATTCTATTGCGGATTGACTCAAATGAAATGCTACTTGATCTTTATCTTGGCTGAACCAGGGTATCTTTAAAACAAATCTCTTGTTCCAGAATAGGCACAGAGTTCAGTACTTTCCTATGCTGGGCAAGTTGTTCCACATTGAATCTGCATGTATCAAATAGCTATGCTGCTACAGTAGAAGGCACTCAAACGTTGCTTAAACTTGCTAATTTATACACTTGGTTTTTCTTTTCTTTTGTAATGCCTGTTTCTAATTCTTGCTGCTGTTTGGGATTGGCTGGGTTTTGTATGTTGTTTTGAGTATTTTTTTTCAGATGTCATTTTTCTTGTAGCCCTTGCCAAATAGAAGACTACTGATTGGTATTTTGCCATAAATAATGATGATATGCTTAATTAAAGGCTGCCTCTAACCTTAGGAAGATACAGTCTTTTTTGGGATGTTTTGCCTTTTTTAAAATTATTTTTAATTTCCATCAAAAACTATGGCCATATTTCCTTTTGCTTCTGTGACCTTGTGGCTGACCACCCTCGTTTTGGCAAAGCAGATGTTTCAGTAACGCAATAGAAAATGCTTAATCCCAGAGATTTTTAATGCTGATATTAAAGACTGAGTCTTAGCTGGGAAAAAACCAAAACAAACCCACACCTCCCTCCCCCAAAAACCCAAACCAACCAAACAAAAAAAACCCCATCAAACACCACACAAAAAGCAAACCCAACAACAACAAAAAACCCAGTAAGATTTGGGGCAGATTCTACAATTGCTGACACATTTTCCAGAGTGAATTCCAAAAGTAAATTAACTGAAATAAAAATGTTGACTTGAGGAGCAGGATATTTCTCAATGTGAATAAGAAGGGCTATCCCACTTATAGTTGCTTTCCATAAATGACTGTGCTTTAATTATAGCATGTGTTAAGTTAGAGGCTTGGCTGGATAGGAATATTTATAAAAGCTGATGTTTCAATAAATCGACCTGGTTTACAAGGTTCTAAAGGAACAGCAAGAAATAACGAAAAACCACCTGACATGGCAAGCATGTTAAAGCAAATGAATCAACAAGTTCTGATTTCTGAGCCCAAGAGTGCTCTTATATGGTCAGTGGAGAAAACAAATGCTTGTAAATACCGTTTAAGGGATTACACACAACTTGACTTGATTAGAAAACTAAATATTTAATTATTTGTGGTTTTGATTTTATGAATGTTGCTTTCCTTTACTTGTGCTTTCAAGATGTTTGACGTCTGGTGAGAAAAATTGTGGGTAGTGTTTCCATGTGTGGTGCCCATACAGCAGATTTTGATCCTCATACTATGTGCACATAGCCATCTTCATGCTGGAGTCCCATCAGTGTCCGTAAGATTTTCTTCGTGTAAGAATAGAGAAACTGAAATCTGAGATTAGAATTTGGCTTGAGAGTTCAATTCAGGTTCCTCCCTTCAGCCGGTATGATGCCATCATCATTTTGGTCCCCTGCTGCTTTTAAACAATGTAGGCTTAAAACAAACCCAGATTCCAGTGCCATTCTGTCAGTGTGATCACATTTGGAAGCTCCCTTTTAGCATTTTTTGAAAAAGTATTTTAAATTACACATGAGTTTGGTGGTAAGATTGTCAACAAGATTTTAAGACCCATTTACTGTTCGAGATTAATTGTTTTATGTGATACATTCAGAGCCATTAGACCTGCTGGGCAAATGGCAAAAATACTACAAGAGGCTAAAGCGACCGGTGAGACAACTCACTGCACTCTCGGTTATCAGGTCCAGGGCTGTGCCACTGTGGGGAAGACATGCGTCCTGATTGCTCTTTGTCTCTTTTAAAACCAAGCCCGCTCTGAAGAGTTAAAAGACCCCTCTCCTATGCAGAAGGCACTGTGACTTTCTTGAAAACAGTCATGGCTTAAAGCTTTACAGTAACAGAGGCTTTGTGCTTGTAATGCTTGCAGTATGGGTGGCAAGGCAAAGTTAGGAGCAGTCTAAGACTGTGGCATGAGTTCTGTGTCTAACACTGAGAGAACTTTTTAAAAAAGCAAAGTAAAAATGTGGTTGTATAACAAGAGCCTGGTGCTGTGGAAGAGAAGATTCTTCCACAGGAAGAGCAGGACACTGACTCGAAGGTCATGTTGGGTCTGCCCCACAGCCCATCAGAGAGGGCAGAGCAGCACAGGGAGATTGCTTAGAAAGGACCTGCATGTGGGAGAAGTTGATTTTGGTGCGCAGCTACCAAGAGGCATTTTGATTTGTTCCTTATTTTAATAAAGACAAGACTCTTTGATCCTCTCCCTCCAAGAACTCACTAGTTTTGCTTTGACTAACTCCTGTTTTTCTGAATGAATGTAATGCTGCAGTTACTGTGACTCTGATACTGTTCTAATTACGAATGAGTTTTAAGCTTCCGTTTGGTCTTTCACCCTTCAGTAACACTTACAGGTATGACTATTCTACAAAGTTAAAATCTTTTATATTTGTGCAGGAGATATCCTTGTACAAGGGGAATTCATAACAATACAATTTTGAACCTGCCTGGGGCTGAATACCCCATTGATTTCCCCTAAATCCACTGGCTTCCGTGTTTCTCTGGAATAAAATGGCTAAATAAACTGGAGCAGTAAGTCACACACTCAGGCGAAAGGCTGTAGCTATGGCTGCATGGATCCTCAAGTCCTGAAATGAGCTTAGGGACACAAAAAGCCATTCATATTACAAATTACCCTTTGCTTTTGAACTGTAAATTATCTTTATTATTAGGCTGGCCATGGTACTGCAATTATTAGGTGCCCTGTGTCTAAAGGTTTGAGCAATTAGAAGACTGGGGTGACAGTCTCATGATACGGAGTGATAAAATATGTCCAGTCAAGACAAAGAGATGGTCTATATTCGTGTCTTCAGCATGTATCACAGGGAGCCTGGAAGCTGTGCTGCTCTTAAACATTTCAATTAGCCCTGACATGGCCACTGTGAGCCCACAGATTATCTCTGTGTTGCTGTTAAGTTTTTATGAGGCTTTCCCCTCAGATTACCCATTTTCACAGCAATCTATAAATCTGAAACTGCAACATCTGATTAATTCTCCCAGAAGAGAATAGTGACGATCTAGATTTTTTCAGTAATGAAGTTTGTGCTGTTCTGAGCTCTCATATATTTTAGCCATTATTTTGAAGTTTCCCCCCATTCTAATCTCTTTCCTTAGGTACCAAGGGAGGCAGGAGTTTCAAAATCACCCACTTCTTCTGACCTAGCAAATTAGACTTTTCTTGTAGCACCATTTTGCAAGCTGATGGCCACTCTTGTTTTCAGAGTGTACAAAGCTGTAGTATACCATTATTATTTCTTCATAACAAACAATTGCTTGGCATCACTTTGCTATTGAGTATTGTGTAGTCTTTCTTTTATACACCATATTCCAAACTAAATGTCATGTGGTGGCTTTGCATATTTTCAAACTTTGAGATCAAATGAACCCAAAAATGTACAATGAAACATCTGAATCTGCTACGTATTTCCTGCTGTCAGATGGAAAATCTGAGAAACAAATATGCCTTCACCCTTCACAGACAGGGAAGCTGAGGCACAGATGTCTATTTAAAGGGTTTTCTGGTGGCAGATGGACAGAGAAGAAAATGTCTCTCTCGATGTCTTATCTGGTGGAGAAAGCTGGATGATATTCATGTGGTGTTTTCTTCAACAAAGAAATTCTTTCACTATAGTATAAGGTAAATTAGCTGAGTGATAAAAGGGCGGATAAGAATCCAGATGTCATGTGTAGCAGTATCCTTTCCAACAGCTTGTGAGCCCTTGAAGTAATGCTTCTGGGGTTCTGTGTCATAAAGGTCTCCACAAAGGTGTTGGAAGAGCAATGCAATTTGTATTTTTGCATCTAGAATTGTCATGCAAAGGTCAAAAGGCACATGGAATAGATAAGTTCAGCCCATGGGAAGTATTTTTCAAGAATTGAAATGTTTTTGTTTGGTTGCATTTTTTTGCGTGTTTGAGATTGCTTTTGTTTGGTTGCTTTTATGGTTTTTTTTCTTTGTGGCAATACCATGGCCTGTTGCTTGGAATACTATTGAAGGAAGAGTGCCATCCTTCAGCTATTCTTTGCTGGCCTTAACCTAGAGCCATCACTTTCTGAATTAAGCGAAACAGTTAAGTTCAGAGAGCAGTTCAGCTAGGTCTGTTTTATCTGTTTTAGACTTGACATATTTTGTCCTTTTGGTGGGCTTCCTTACCTGCAGAGGGGGATGACTTGCTTTTGTCTTACTCCCTCTGTGGTATCCTACCAACAACATATACAGGAATGTTCTCGATGCACAGGGATGAGCCAGGTCAATAAAACAGGTTAAACTGTGGCACATAGATCACTGGTGAGGCCCTAGAAAGGAGGCACTGAAAATTCGTGAAAAATGCTGTCTAGAGCAATGTTCTGTGAAATACCTTTTGGTTCTCTATGAAAAGTTGCCAATTTGTGGCCAAAGGGAATGATTTGTCTTCATCTTTCTGTTCCCATCAAGTCCGCATCTTTCTGCTGTTGTGTTCTCCGTCTAACATCTATCCTGAGACAATTGACATTGTAGCCTGATGAAATATTGCGCACATCCGAAGATGTAGGAGCTATGGAGATAAACTCTGACTCAACTCAAGTAAGAAAGTCAGTTTTAGTGCATTTATGGAAAACTTGCTAATATGTGAAATGCAGTCATTTTTGTGACCAGATTTGATTCCAGTTATGTGGGCTTTATAGGAATCTGGATGTTCTGATTGCTGGCATTCTGTGAAACAGTGTAGATAGTAAAGGTGTTTCCTTCATATGTGTTGTGTGCAGTTAGGGATTTGTGTTTCTTTTTGGGTGATGTATGCTTATAGAGAAGATATTTACCATATTACTCTGATCAGCAGTGGAGAGCCTGAAGCAGCCTGCCATTCTTTTTCAACCATGTTATGCATATTGGTAGGAATGCCTGTCACCTCACATCTCATACCAAACCTACAACTGCTTCATTTAAATTCTCCCTCCTTTTGTTGTTCCTTCATATTCCTTAGGTATTATACTTTAGAGAAATCCATACTACTAATGCATGTATTTTTAAAGTGTTTGCATTTGGTTATTTGGAAATCTGTTTACTGATCAACTGCATAAAACCCATGGTGATAAAGCAGTCTAGTAGTTTTATTGTAGCTGTCCCCATGTATACCAGGCTTTCTTAAACAAAATCATTAATAGTAAATCTCAGAAATAAAACTGCATTATTTTTAGTTCAACTGTCTTTCACAGTAATGAAACTACCTCCTTCCTGCCTTCACTTTGTTTTTTAACAATGATTTTAGTGGTAATAAACTCTGCCTTCTCTTCCCCGTCTCAGGGTTTTCATCCCAGTTTCTTCCAAATATTGAGGCTCCTCTTTTTCTTGCCTGCAGTGATGTAAGCTGTCAGTCATCAGGCTCCTAGCAATGATACTAGTGGAGTTATTTGGTGGTTCCAATTTTTTAAAACATTTTTTGCTTCTCAGATGCTGCCCCTCAGCAGATGCCTATATTAGACAGGTGATTTCCTTTCCATTTGTTAATGTAAAGGTAATGCAAGAATGGACGCATGTGCCCGTACAAGAAGCCTTTGTTCCTCATATTACTCATGCTCTGCTATGAGTGCCAACATTAGGGAAAACTCAAGGGATTCCTATGATTGCTCTTTGGCAGCAAGGATCATTCACCTGCCTAATGGATGTGGGTTATATACCCAAGTAAAGTAACAACTGCATTGTTACAGCTGCAAAACCATACTGTTTTACAGGGCCATTAGATATCAAAGCTATACTTTTAGCCCTGGTGAATCAATAGATGTTACAAAGGGTAAAACCACTGCATTTTTGTCAGGCCTGTATGCCCATGTCTGTGTTCCTTTCCTGAAAGGGATGTGCACGTTGAATCTAACCTGTTTTCAGAGTACTTGACTGCAGGATGTAAATATGGGCATGTGAATGTTCGTCTCTCATGTCAGCTACTCAGTAGGCATAATGGTAGCATACTCAGCATACAGAATTTAGAATATGAAATACATATCAGTATACTCTGATTCATCAATGTTTTCTGCATAGCCCATCTTTTCCTTATTCCTCATGTTGGTCATACCTCCTTTCTCTCTGTCTAACAAAACCCAGTTCCCTCACTGGTCTCTTGCTTGTTGGCAGCACCCTTTGCAGAGTGAGAGAAACCACTTGTTTCTCTCAAATTGCCTAATTATGAAGTTAAATTACAGTCTATATTTATCTTCAAGTTTGCTGCTTCTGCTTCAGGTGCGAAGATACTCTTACGTGCGTGAAAGTGTTTCCATTTCTCTCCAAATGCAGCAGTTAGTCTAGTAAGATGTTCCTCTTCTCTGCAAACTTTGCCTCTCCCTAAGGCATTTGAAATTCTCTTTCCAAATTAAGGATCCTGTCAGACTGCTCTGTGGCACAGCACACTGTTTTGTGACCGTGATCATCTCAGCAGATCAACACTGCCTCAACTCTAGAAATGCTGGCATTGTGAATGATATCATTGTTAGAAAAGTCATCCTTTGATGAGGAGACAAAAAAATAGCTCAGCTCATGCAGGGGGTGGAAGGGGGATCTGCATCATTAAACTGATTAGAATGCTCCAGAGGGTCCTGGGTTTTGTGGAGGACTTAACATGGTCCTTCTAAAAGGGCTAGTGAGTTCCTCTGTCCCTTCCTCATTACTGTTTAATTCAACAAATCTTTTTTCTTTTCCTCTTTATTTCTTTATCCCTCACAATCCATTGCTCCTTTCCCCTGCCAGCTGGCTCCCTCAGCTGCTCTATTGATCTCTCAGCCACTCTGACACTCCTGATATCAGACACAGTGGGAGGCAGAGTAGCTCAGAGATCAGCAGACTGGCAGACAAACTAATATAGCAGTGGATCTCGAAGCCCCAGAAAAAAACCTGGAATTTATTCTTTTGCTTACTTTTTTTTTTTCTTTAGAAACCCTTTTTGAAATGGGAGATTGACATTCAAGAGTCTGATGCTTTTAGTAATAACAGAAATAGCTGTTTCACTTACTCTATGCAGTTGTGCTTGAGCTATGAAAGCCACACATCGTATTGTCATGAGAGGGTCCCCGAGTCTGTCACCAGTCTTGGACAGTTACTCTGCACACTTCCGAATGCCATGTGACTGCGGGATCACAGTGTGGGAAATGTAATGCTTTTAATTTGAGAGGTACTTAAGAATCAATATAATGTAGAACAGGGGGTTGTGAGAACAGATTTTGAAGGTGGTCATGAGGAATTCTTTTTTCCATTTTGCTAGCTGATTGTTGTTTGTGCAGTGTAAAACAAGTGGTGTGGCAAGAATGAATTCAGACATGTCAGAATGATTTTACATAACTATGTATGCTTTCCATCCCCAAGAACATGGAAAGAAAAAGGTGACAGAAATAAGCTGCAGCAATTTAGCAGATATAACTCTATTTGTTTCTGGTGTCATTTATGGTTAGGTAATGCAGGTCCATGCTCATGCTAAAGATCAGGATGTCAGTAGCTCTTGTTTTGACAGCCCTCAAGAGCAGCAGCTGAATTGATTTTTAAATTTTGACTGTAATGTACAGTGCCAGTGGAACTGCAATGCAGTGACTGTTTAGGGAAGCTAGGTCTCATAAGCATGGCCCAAAGCTATTACAGCCAGTGGTGACTTTGGTTGCCCTGAATTACCAGTCCATATTCTCACTCCTTTCCCCCTCTCTCTCCCTGTCCTTCCTCACACACCTACACCAGGTTGTTGGAAACATGCTGGATAAACCACTTTATTCAGTAAAGAAATTTGAAGTAATGAACGATCATTTGTTACGTGTCATATCCTAGTTTACACTAAAACCAGATCACAATAGCATTATTGTTCTTTTCACAGGAAGATCTGTGAATGTTTTACAAGGATTATTTGTATCATTGCCATTCTATCTAGATGCAGAAGCGTGCTCAAGTCCACCCAGCCAATCTATGGCAGAATCAGAAACATCTGACTCACTATCCTGTGCTCTGTGCATTAGTGAAAAATCCTAGTCAAGGAAGCCCAGGCTTTGGGAGTTTGAAATCGGGGGGGGGGGGGGGGTGTGGAAATGTTGCATGTGGTTGCTTTTCCTTTTTCAGTGTGGGCTGAGCTGGGCAGATCTTAAAACACCCACCAGATTATCAGCATCTCAGTATAAGGATTTCACTGATATATTTCCACAATAAAAATATTCTCAGAGCAGGGAAAAAAAAAAAAAAAAAGGAGAGCCATTAGAGTAAGCTACTTATTCATGAAGAGCTGTAGGAAGGGGGTGTGTTAAAAGGGAAAGAGAGTAGTAGTTATAAATGGCCTTAAAATAATCATGAATGTTGTATAAGTGGTATTGGTAACAACTTAAGTATATTTCCATAGGTGGTGTTTCTTTATATCTACATACTAATTAGTGGATACCCAAGATATTATGTTACTTGAATGTCTGTGGTGTTCATGTTTTATTGGCAGACTGTTGTATCCTTTAAAAAAAGCTGCCAGACATTATGGAAAATTAATTTGCATTGGGTTAGTAGAACGCAGACTTTGTTATTTTTTCCTAAAGTTCTGTTCTTCACAAGGCAGCAGCTGCTAAGCCAGAGTAACTCCACAGCTGATATGGTGAAACACTTCTTGTTTCCTAGCAGTTATGGGTCCTCCCCACTACTCCCACAAAGGAAGTAGTACAATCTCTGTATACTGTATAGGCAAGTTCCCATTGAAGTCTTCTCCTGAGGTACTCACCGTGTTCATATAGGGTAGTTGAGTCAGGAACCTAAATGCCAAAATATAACATGAGCTGTGTTTTCAGTCTTCTTCCATGTCTGTCTGTATTGCACACCTTTCCCAAACACAGATGGTACACAACTCCTGCACCATTTCTTTGCTCGTAGTTTCCCTCAGCAAATAACCCTGATTTTTGCTGAGCTACAGGTGCATCAGCTTTCTGATGTGCACCCTCCCTGTGCAAGGGGCTGCTGCATAACATGTGTCAGAGAGGTGGATGAGTGGATGGCCTCTTGGAAGCTACCCTCCAGGCACCCTTCACTCAGAAATTGTGCCCTCCTCCTGCTAGGTTCTATTCACATCTGTGCCCCTGTTGATATCCCTCTTACCCCATTCTTTGTGTGCTGTTCAGAAACTGGACTTTCAGCTCTTGTAGGCAGGCTTCTCTTTCTGAGGCAGCAAGAGCTTTTTCTCTTGGTTCCTGGACCTCAATCTGCCAGGCATAAAGGCTGCTCTTCAAGAATATGTTGATATATATTTGCTTTGGTATCCACCATTCCCAGTGTTCAAATCTGTAATCTACTGACTTTCACTAATAACACATCTGCCTTCTTGCATTCAGAGCTAGAGCTTGGGTGCAATTCTAGCATAATTTTTTTTCACGTTTGTGCAGAGCTATTTTTTGTAATTACATTTTTCTGCAGCACATTTATATAAACATTGAGAATGAGATTTTTGCATTTAAAAAGAACACTCAAAATTTGTCCATTCATTGGAATGAAAATGCTAATGTTCCAAGTCATGAAAGTGGTACTGCTATATTCAGCACATTTGGGAATTTATTATCGTGACACAAAATATTGCCATAGAGAGTTAGATTCAGTTGCTTTACTGTAGATGTCTGGAGCCCTTGAAATATGTTGCCCAAGAAATCTGTATATGGGCAGCCTATGAGACTGTGCTGCTATGGCTTAGGGGACCTGATGGGATCCCCAAGTGTATTTCACATGGCACTAAATATCTGCATTGAGTCATCATAATAAAGTTCATCTTGTCTGAAAGTCAAAAGTTGCCCAAGAAAACCCTTTATTAGGACTATTTGGGAAAATTCAGGGCAGGGAATCAGATTTTTTTTCTCTTATCTGTGCCATTAACTCAGTTGCCTCTCTCTTTTCATATGGATGGACATAGTAATTTGTACCATGTTTTCATTTAGAATCTTTGTACAGTGCTTTAAAGACACAAAATGCATCATAAATATTATATGCAACAAACTCAATTATGGCAGTTGAATAACATAACACTCTGAAATGTTCTGATCTTCCATGCAAAGCATGGAATTAACATGGTTGATTCATAGCTGGTGACTTGGTGCTCTTAACCAGTGGTGTTAAAGGGGCACTATGCTGCTGGAAGTGAGCTGTCTTTGTGGAGATGTAAAATGAAAGTCTCGATCACTATTATTAAAGAAGGGGTGGTGCTTTTAGTGAACACTAGTGTTCAGGCCATTTCCAGCTGAGACAGTTTATTATTTCTATACACCTATTTTCTCCATGGAAGTGTTAATTGCATAGCTGGTCAAATAAAAGTCATCAAAATTTATGAGATGTGATTTAGGCATGTTAAAATTCTTGTGTTATATGTGTTAGATAATTCTTCCTTACTATTTTTTTCTGTATGCTGTTGAAGAGTTCCAGTGTTCAAAACTAAAAAGATCCTAATTCCAGTAGCTCTATAAAGGGTGCATTTATAATAATCTTGGAACATTTTGGAGGGAAAATGTTACATCCAAAGAGTAAACCACAACTCTCAAGTTCAGCACATCCTTATCTTTACATGGCAAAGTTAGAGCCTTTTTTTTGCAAAGTCTTTTTAAAAGCAAAGTAATTGAAAGATCCCCTCATTGTGTAATTTGCTTATGGGAATGTAAGAAAGATCTTTTGCAGTTTACTATTAGTGAGTTTTCTGATTTTTTCTTCTAGTTACATCTTAGATCACCTACTTCTCAAAAAAATGGAAAGTAAGGAAAGTGCATCTTAATACACTGGAGATATCTTGGGGGCTACTGATAGTAATTGTACGAACTGTCCTATATGGTCACTATAGGCTGCATAAATGTTTGTCTCACAAGCTAATGCAGGCAGATGTAACTTGTGGGATTATACCCTTGTTTGACCCAGCTTTTTTGTAATGGCAGAATCCTTACCTGGGATGGGTGATGTAGTCTAACAAAAGTTAGGAGCAAGTTTTTCAGATTTACTCCTATTAATGTTTAGTGCTTTAGAGTCAAGAACTATTGCTAGGTAATACTAATTTTGTTTGCTTCCCTTGGTGTGCTCACCTTAATTTACTCTATTCTACCATGATTTTATGTGATAAATCATAAAGAATACACCTTTTACACAGCCTTCTTATTCCACAGAGATAAAGATTATGTTCTCCTTGGTGTGTTTTCTCTCTTTTTTTTTTTTTCATAGCTGCATAGAAATCATCAAATACAGGCACATCATGCTTTACCCCAAACCCCAAAATTATATATTTGTTTAATTTATAAGGAAAACGGAATCTGGGAAAAATTGCATTGGAAGCATATGAATTAAACTACACAACTCTCATCATAGATCTTTGGATTACACAGATCTTTGGATTTTATTAAAGGGAAGGTTCGAACAATTACATGTGAATGACACTTAGCCTGAATGCTGGTGCTTTTTCTGTGAAACACCACAGCTTTCGGTATCTTCGCTTTTGTGGGAAAAGAAACAAGTTTTCTGTGGGACACTGGTGGAATTTTTTTTCCTAGATTACTTTCTAGAGATCTATCACAAATATGTTCAGAGACATAGGTGGACCCTTTGGACCTTTTTATTGCTGCTTCTGTGTTTTAATGAGATTCTGTTTCATTTAAGCACCTGAATCTCAGATGAAATGCAGTTAACGTAATGTTAAGGTTGCAGCGGGAGTTTTTCTGGAAGGTATTTACTCATTCAAAAAATTAGCATCTATTTGTATGCAATTTTGCAGGCCTCTTGTTTTTCATGCATTCATCTTCCTTTTGTTTAAAACAAACAAACAAACAAACCAGAAATAGGATCTTACCATTCATCCTAATCTCCCATCTCAGCAGATTTCAAGGCCTCTTCAAATGGGGATTTCTGTTGATGATGGGTCACAGCTTAAACTGTCCACCTACGAAAAGTTTGTTCTGATCCTCTAAAATAATACTTTGAAATGTCCTTAAAATCTTGTAGTGTAAAATCAGAGCTATAGAGACAATTTTTTCAATCAGAATCTAATGTGGATGCTTTTTGAAATCTATTCAAATGTTTCACCCCAAGTATCTTAAGGAGGGGATCGGTTTTTGAAGGAAATGGAGGTAAAACCCAGCGCATATAGTTAAAAAAAAACCCCACAAACTTTAAAAAAATAAATCTATAAGACTAAAGGTGTGAATTTTCAGAGGTGAAGACCTTTACAGATTATGCCCATGAGCCAGAGAAACTAAATTGTTTGTTAGAATCCAGAACTTACCTAAATTCTGTATATGAAATGATATTTCTATATATGTATATTGTAAAAACCTCACAAACCAACAGATTGATTCAATATTAATTCTGCAATGAGAAGAAGAATGGTTTGGAGAATATAATCTCAAAGCAGTAGGATATTAAACCAGAAAAAAGTCAAGAGGCTGATCATGCATAGAGTAACTTTTTGTATAATAAAAAAAATTGTCATTCTGAAATAACAGCAATGTAAATGCATAAAGAGGTGGATGGGTTTTGAGAGGCTTTTTATCTGTTTATATTTGTCCTTTTTTCCCTTTTTAACGTGAATAAAGTATATTTTCTATTGCTTGGCATGTAGGATAGCTACAAAAATGTCACTTTGAAATCTGAGTAATATGCACTAGATACCTATGAGAATTTGAGTAATATGCACCACATACCTACGAGAAGGAGTGGACATTACCACCATGTTTGTTGTATCACTCCACTTTCAGAGTGTGTCTGCTTTTGCAGCCTTGGTCTAAGTATCACAGCTGCAAAACACAGCTGCTCTGGAGGGAGGGAGATGATGGTTTGCTTTACAGTCTTTAGTTTATTTAGCAAACTAAAATAACCCTTGCTTTGTAGTCAACTTTGCTGGACAGATAAACAATAGTGACAATTTCATATGATGTATATAGACAGAAGAGGTTAGCTGCAACCCCTGAGTGATGGAGCTTGTCATATTCCCTTCTCCAGTAATGCACAAGGTTAGAAATCAATGTCTTAATCATGGGCAGCTCTGGGCAATTCAGATATATCACACACAAACAGGCTTCTAATTACATTTAAGAAATACATATCATACATATATAAACTGACATAAATATCAGAGTGGTGTTGCTAGCTGTCAAAATGGATAAGTATAATTCCCTCAGTGGCCCTTGACAGGTTCAATACCTGCTACAGAGGTGCTATGAACAGCATTATACGGCTGATTGAGTTATGACAGCTCTAACCCAACAGGGAAGCGAGGCAGGAAGGAATAGCCTGGGCTGCAGACAAATGATGATAAAGTGATCACTTTAAAGAACAATCTCCATAATATTTCATGCTCGCTGCACGGTGTAAAGGCAGCCTTGACTGCAGGGCTAACTGCTCTATCAATTGATTTGATTCACTGCTGCAGCTACTCCCAGTCATAATATTTCAAATAAATGGTACCGTGGATAGAAATAATATCTGCATCAATATTAACCCTGAAAGGACTAATGGACACAAGCTATAATTTCCTGGACACCCTAATAATGCATTTTGACTGGGCTTGGCATTGGACAATTTTTCTTTTTTCTTTTCTTTTCTTTTTTTTTTTTTTAAATAAAAACAGTGTATTGTTTACTTAAACTTTCTTTTTATGGCCATAAAGAAGCTTTGCAGCTCAGGCCTCATTCGCAGCCTCAAGTCTTAGTTTTTAAGGAAATTCTGCTAAATGTTGTTTTCAAGTGTTTGTTTATATTGAATATCTTGTGTTAAAATTACGTTATATATATGAGAGAAAAGTCATGACAAGCATTTTTTGAATGTGTATATTCTAGATCTTGTATGTATGTGTGTGTGTGTATGTAAAGAGATTTTATCGCTCAGATTATTTACTAAGATACATTTAAAACAAACAGAAAGGAGCTTAGAATTAATTATAAATGAGAATGAAGTCAAATAAGTATTTTCTGCAAACACAATGAACCAGTAAATTCTGATGATTATACAGGAAGTTAGGGGTTTTTTTCCTCTTAGAAATAATAAGTACTGTATGAGACAGACTGAACATGTAAGAAGTACAAGTGAATTTATGGGTTCATAATCTTAAATCAAACCTGATTTCTGTTTTCCATGCAGTTTTTCACATCCTCTGTAACATAATGGATGTTTATTCTGTTCGTTCATTCATAACACCCTGTTGACGTTTAAGTCCCTCTTAAAGATCTGCTGTGCTTACTGTGAATCAAGTTGACATGTATAAATGGTATAATTTTTCCACTACTCTCTGACTACTTGACTATCTTTGGATTGTGTGTTTTTAAGGTTATAGCCATGTCCAAATATTCAGAAGCTGTTTAAAGAAATATTAATGCATGTTAACACGAAGCAGTCTGAAAGGATTTAGAGAACTTTTTCTCTGATTATTAGTTCCTACCTCTATAAAGATTGTCCTTATCGGACTCTCTGCTTTTTCCTATTTGCCTCTCAAACATTCATTTTAAATTCGAGCAAGAGATACTGAGGTTCAAATCTCATGAGACTTGTTTATATTTAAAACTTAAGCAAAAGTATTTTATGAGCTGTCCTTAGTGAATGCTCCAACTGCAACAGTTCGCCAGCCTCTGAAGTGGCCTTAAACAGGCTTCAAAAGACTTCAGTTTATAGTTTTCCAGAATATTTGTATTTCTGAGGATGCAGAATAAAACCTGAGGGCTTCATCTGGATTTAGAAGGCTGGCATGAATCTAAAACTGAAATTGAAAATAGTGGAAGGTTGTTATTGACCTAATTCTGCTATTCATACAAGTCTAACATGCTACAAAAGCACAGTGGTTTCCTTCATTCTAGACAAGCAAGTGCTGTCATGTTTGCTACTTGCTAACATGCTTGCTGACAGATCAATATCAGATTTTACCAGAAATGAAAGCATATGGCTTTTATAATGTATGTTTTGTTGTTCTGTATTTCATTCAGAGCCTATGCCAACAGTACAGGACACCTTTATGTTATTACCACTTGACCACTATTCAAAATATTGCCAGACTTCATATTTTCCCAAGAAAAATTTAAACTACTTTTTACTTTCCTTGGGTGTGCTTTCTCTTTCCTCAAAAGTTTTCTTCCTCCTCTCTTACAGTGCATGACAGTTATTTTGTTTCTCCACTTCAGTTCATTTGCTCCAACTTCATTCCCATCTGGTGACCTTTATATACTTGTCATTATTCTGAACATATCTTTCTTATGTACATCTGTACTGGGTTGACCATTCATGATACAAATGCAATTGAACTTCATCTAAAAATGTTCTTGGCCTCTTTTCTAGCACTTCTACTCATTGTTTTCCTTTTCTGCTTCTGTTCTAAATTTGCTGAACTCCTTTCTGAGGATGTTCTTCTCTCAGTGAATGTCAGGCTTCATCATTTGATTCCCGTGATTCAGTCCTTTTAGAATCAGAATAGTTTGGATTTGAAGGGACCTTTGAAGGTCATCTAGTCCAGTGTCCCTTCAGGGACATTACACTATGTCTTCATCTTCATGTGTCTATACTCTGGTCACTACTTTTCTTTCTGTGTGTTATTGATGCAATACAGAGATGATAGTCCACAAATACAAACTCAGCAATTATCCCTAGACAGAAACCTCACAAATTTGCTTCTCCCTTCTTTGAAGTATAATACTGATCTGTCACCAGCTAATGTTTCTCCATGGATTTTCAACATGTTAGAGTTGAAGCACAACTTTAAACTTTGCCGACAGCTATTTGAAACAACCAAACTTCTTTTAAGCATATCTGTTATTGGCTGCAATGTCCAGCGCCCTGGTCCTATCACTGCCACCATCCCTTAGTCCAGTGTTTGATATCTATGCCACATCTTGGTCTTGTTGTTTATTTTGGAATATCAGTTCCAAGGGGAATCTGTCCTGTTCTGTCTGCAGCAAAATATTTTCCAGATTCTTATCATCTTCTGCTACCTACTGCATACTAAACATTACCTAAAATGTAGTATTTCCTCACTTGCAAAAGTTCAGAAACCTTTTACAAAGCATGTTTAGTTTGACTGCTTCTTTCCCTCCTCCCATTAGCTCCATCACACTGACAGTAAAATACTTGTTTTCATGTTCATTCTTTTCTTTCCCAATATCTATCATCCTCTCTCAATATGAAGACATCATATGCCTCACCAATTTTGAGGAGTGATGAGTGACCAGTCTTCACTTGTTACTATTTCTGTAAGCATTTTTCCTCTGTAGGTTTCCTTATGCTTACAAGGAGCTTGCCATGAACATTTGCAAAGGTAATTCATTGCTCTCTTTCAAAGTGCTACTAACATTTCTTTTTGGCTATAGGTCCAAAAATTCATGATCAAGCTCCCAGCTTGAACTCTTGCCAATGTCAAGTTTACTATGCATATGTCTTACTTTATTTGTTGCCTTTCTCAGCAATATTTGGTTTGGGGCTTTTTGCTTTAGCACTCCCCAGTCTGTCCGCATCTCTTTTTACACTTCCGTGAAGTGTACAGCCAAAATAAACTCAAGAAAAGAAGAAAAAAAGCTAATTTATTTATTTTCAAATGTTAATTATTTAGGGAATCTAGCTTGCACAGTAGAGCCTGAGACATAATACCAGTTTCAGATGTGACAACACAAAACATAGCTTTTGGACTGGGCCAGCAGTGTGCTTTTTAAGACTGATAAATTATGGAGTTGCATCCATTTTCCAGCTAATGTAGATGAAGTGTAAATACACGATGATAACTGAAATGCATCCCTTTACAGTATTGTAAATGGGGAGGTGGAAAGTCCCTTAATATTTTAAGGGCCAAAGAGAATCACGAAGCAGCTTTAAAGATTAATTCCTTATGTCTAGTTTAAAATAAGATTAAATTAGCTTGTGTGAGCTGCTGTTAGCAGATGCACTATTACATTATGCATGATTCTTGACTGCTTGTAGCATGAACAAACTGCACAGTGTTCCATTAGCGATTTTCAATGCTGTGCTAAGCTTTAAGTCACATAGACAGGCCATTGTATTGGGTTTACTTTCTGGATGTGTTTTCCAGGCAATTTCACAACCTACTTGATCACTGTTATTGATTGGCTGGGTTTGAAATGGATAAAAGAATTAACCTGTGTAAGGGTAGCAGAATGGGTTATATACAGTATCCTATATACTTGGGAAAATCAATAGTGCTCTAATGTAGAAAATTTAACCAGACAAGGCAAAACCATCTTCCCACCTGCATCAATCCTCATGCTCACTTCAGTGTAAAACATTGTATTAATACTATATGCATCTGTTTATGTGCTTTTGTATTCTTTTCTTTGATACTTCTCCTCATACTATGCCCTGTAACCTTACGCATACTGTAAAACAAATTTAGGAATGTGTGAACAGGTACATTTTTCATGCCCACTGATGATGAGAGAAACATGGGCAGCTCCACATCTAGAAACTTATGTTTCATCTTTCAAGGTGTAGACATGTTCCTATTTTGTCACACTTTCGACTGGCCATCTTGTCCCTCTGCTCTCACATTCACTGTGTTTTTTCCTACACTGTTGCCTTTCATTCATGTGTTAGGCCTCAGCAATCTTCATATCTGACTTAGGATATTTTTCCACCCTCTTCCACATTTGTTTTTTTGAGGGAGAGATATATGCACACATACTTGGTGCCTTTATCTCATCACACCTACTTCTCATGCTTGCCAGGTACAACAGTAAGTTGTAAGTTTTGTATTCAAGTTAATCTTCCAAATATTGGCTAATGAAATGTTTGTCACTGGACAACAGGCCCAAGCTCATCAATGAAATATTTTTGTGGAACCCCCCCCAAAGCTATGGCTATTTGAAATAGTTACCAGAAATACTGTTTGAAGCTAGCACCAGAATTGTAATTTCTCCTTAAAACTCAAACAGGGAGGTTTTATCATTTACTTTTGTCATATAACTGGTTCAGAAAATAAGCTTTAGTACAACTTCAGTTGTTTTATGCTTGTTCCTCCATCACCAAGAGATCATTAAACATACCAAAACTCTGGCCTTCTGGAAATACCTGCCTTTCTGGCCAACTCCTTTTCCTTCTTGGCTAACTTTCCCTATTTGCAACCTCCTCTAAAGGAAGAGCCACCCAGAATGGCATTTCTTCCTCCTCTTTTAAGAATCCCAGACTTCTGGGTGAAAAAAAAGAGTAAGTAACAGTGCTGCTTAGGCTGTGCTTATTCCACAAGATGGGAAGAAAAAGAGAAAGAAGGGGCCCTGCAATGCAGTTTTAGAATGTGCTTCCCATCTGTAACTTCCATGATGAAATTTTATCAGAATTAATTTCTATTTACTTAAAATACAAGTGTCTGTCTGTCTTGTAAAAGTTAGAAATTTTGTTCTCTTTGGGAATTAATGCTACTTCAATATGCAGTGTGTTGTAAATCAGTACACTGTATGAGGAGATTGTTTGAGCTGGTGCTGTTGTTTGCATAGAGCTGTGCCTGATTCACAGTCTCTCTTTGTAAATATTCTGTTGTATAATTTTGCAGTGATTTCACTCACAACCTATTGATAAAATATCTATATATAGACAAAAATATGTTTTCTGTAGCTGTCTGAGTGAGCATCTTGGAGCTTGGAAATTCTTTACTAATTTCAGCACTGAGCTTCACTCCTGCTATGACCTTATTCTCTGTAGACTTTCTCTGTAAAATGGGTGTTTGTTAGAGTGGTTGCTCACTGAGCTAATGTTGTGTTAGCTAATGGCTTTAATATGAACTAATAAAATTACACAAAACTAGTAACATTTCTTGGAGGTAAAATTGATTGCAGAAGTTACTACATAACTTCAAAATGCTATTATTATTGTTTAAAGAAACCAATAATTCAAGACCTGTTTTTTCACTCAAGCCAAGGGACATAGAAGTCAGAAAAAACAAATCAATCACATGGCTTTATATATGAACTCTTTCTGCTCAAATCTCTGCCCAGACAGGATCAACTTGGGTGGTAAGGGCAGCAGGGTGACAGAGCTGGCTAGCAGTGTCACTGCTTTACCAAGACACACTGTCCAAGCACTGTGGATTTGTCGCCAAATCCCAGCATGATGACAATAGTACTAACAGAGGAGTTAGCAATATGCAGAGGAAAACTGCTAACAGAAAAAGTAGGCTTCCCTCAAATGTTAATATTGCTAAAAGAGGAAATAATATTCTAGTTCACCCCTGTGCAATTTCTAACCAGTCAATGTAAACAAATATTCCCACAGAAAGCAAATACTTTGTAAAAAAACCCCTTACCATCTGCATTACGCAGTTTCAGAACAATGTAGTAGATACTGAATCAAAAACCACTAAAGTTCTTTATTGCTAGGAGGGGAAAAGGTCCAAATATTGCTTGGCAAATTACTGTTTGCTGGGGGCACTATTACCAGTTGACACAATCATTGGTCAGCAAATTGGTCACATTATCGGTTAGTAAATTTGAGAGTGCAGAATTATTTATTGGTAAATTAGAGATGGCAGAATTATTGGTTGGTAAGAAAAGAATTGCAGTGATTGGTTAGCAAATTAGAGATGCTTGGTTTTGTCTGTGGATAAATCAAGGCTGGTCAGATATTGGAGGCCAGATTAAAGATGGCCATATTATTTATGGTTGCTCTGATGAATCCTGCTTTTTGTTACGAGCAAGTAAACATTGAAAGGGTGTAATTTTTTTTTCTGATTTATATTTACATTTACAGTTCACAACTGAAGAATTTCTGTGGGTATTAATATGGAAGTACACGTATGCACATAGTTTTGCTCTCTTAATTTTTAATGGAACTATGTGTTAGCTGAATTTGTGCAGAGTGCCTGGGGACTTCTGAAATTGTTTGTATGAAGTGAACATTAAGGAAAGGTGTTAGATTGCCAGAGCTAAAAACTGGAGCCTTTGCAATTCCAGCTGGTGCGGTTGAAGCAGTACAAGCTCCTCCTCATTGGCCCGTAGTCAGCTGGCACCAGGAGAAGCTGGTGATGTAAATCCCTTTCCTGAAAGGTTACCCTGTTGCTGGATGAGAGCTGTAGCCCTGCTTTATTTGTCTTTGAACTGAGAACAGCAGGGAAATGGGGCAGTAGTGTCTTCAAAGCAGTCATTTCTGTGAGATGTAAGGATTTCTGTGGGCCTGGTCTCTTGTACAAAAACTAAACCTCCATAACAAAGTCAATACCCAAGCACTGGTACAATGTAGTGATGGTTTTTTGCTGGTGAACTGCAGCTGAAAACACTATATTCTTCCTAGACAACTATGAAAGCAGCATTTTTAATCTGATGCCACAAATTACACAAGCCTTTCTATTGAAATGGAGTACTGCATTGGAAACAGTTTCATGGTGTTTGCACGTTCTGTGTTCTGTCCAGTTTTTCTGCTTTCTTTCCCTTTATGTGCAGAACTGCTACTTAAAAGCAATCCTGCTTTTGCATACTGTTAGAGAACCTCTGAAGAAAAAGTGTGTTTCAGTATCATTCCAGAACATTGCAAAAAAATTTCTTTTCACTCGACAAACTTTGCAAACAGTGCACAAAACACAATGATTAAACAATGAAATAATTTTAGATTTGAACAATGCTGAAAACAGTAAGGGAATACTTGTTAAGCAAAGTCTATGGCTGTTTATGTAGCTGTTGAATTCTACAATGGAGACTGATGCTAATTAATCAGATTTACTTTTCCAAAGGGACACTTCATAATGCTTTTGACAATAATAGGGATGGAGTCAGGGAGGGTGTATTTTAAAACTTAGGAAAGTCTTAAATTTTGAAACATTAAAATTTGCTTTTTATATGAACTCCTGTAACAACAGTGCCCCTACCTTTCTCATCTACTAATTCTGCCAAGAATGATGTGTTTATTTGGAAACAGTAAAATATGTTTGACATTTTTAAGACACATCTAAGGGGGAATTTTGCAAAAGTGAGGGGGGGTGAAAAGGAATTTTTATCCTCCTAAAGTAGAAACACAATCACAAGATATCTGAGTTTTATAAATCTTCTGGACTGAGATAACATATGCTGCTTATTTTTTGTATTTTCATTGAGTCAAAAAAACCTATGAATATACCAGAGCATTTCAGTAACACAATGATTGCACAGTGTTGAGTCAAGCTTGAACTACTCATCTGGAAAGTTTTAGCTGAAACCATCATAATTAATTAGAGATGGTTTAACTAGCTCAGAAAAACATAATTGTAGGGCTCCCCTTACCCTGGGTAGATGCCTGCATGATCTGCTATCCAAAATTAAATAATCCTGTCGGTGCCAACCACACCGAACTCTCAGCTCTCAAGATAAAGTAGGCTTACACTGTAAGGCGTCTCAGCCTGGACTGTTGCATACTTAAGGAGTTTTACACTGTTGATTTATTTTGACCCATTATGAACCTTTGTATCAGACTTCTCAAAATCTGGGGTGTTCAACTGTCAATCACTGTTTAAAGGCAGTATGAGATAGGAAATGCAAATGTGTGAAAACCAACAGTGATAGTAAAATGGAGACATGATGATGATATGGAAATAAACCAGGCCATTTCAGAAGGGGGTTCACAGAATACTACATCATTCTGAACTGGGTCAAATATTTGTCAGTTTTAAAAGATCCATTTAGACCTTTAGATGCAAGTTATGTTCCCAGGGGTATTTTTCTTGCCGGCTGAAAGCATTACTTTTGTTGGAGTATGCAAGTAATCATTAAGCATCTGAGGCTACAAACCAAAGCCTACACCGTGTTATCATTGCAATAACAGCCAAACAGGTGGTTTCAAATCTATGTTCCTGAGATGATTAAAAAATTTTAACTTCCTTATTTGACTGGAATAACATGAAATGGCTTAGTTTGACATAGGTACCCTGATCATAAAATAATTTCTAAAGAGAAATACAAGCAGATGCACATTATCCTTTCAGCCAATTGCAGATATTTGACAAACTAAAGGCTATTGGAATTGTGCTGTGAATAGTCTATTCTCCAGTGTAGGAAGAACAAGTTCTTCCCAGGATTCGGATACAATATTTTTCATCTTCACTGTGTAGAGCTTTTTCCTCTTCTTTTCTTTATAGGAATAAAAGGCCTTTCTGTTCTTTCAGTTGAGCGACCTCTGCCTTTTAATGGGAAATGGAGTTTCTGCTCCACTCACCCATCACCACCACCCAGCAATTCTGCAATTTCTCTGTCTGATCTAGGTGAACAATTGGTACAGGGGATGGGAAGAAAGAAAAGAGAATTATGTGAGCACGCATATATACTTTTTTCACAAAAGAAGGCAGGAAGGTTGGTGACCAAAATTAAAAGAACTTTAAAAATTTCTGAGGTAGAAGTGGGTACATTTTGTAGTATAGTATTGTGATTGGGAATGAATCTGAAAGAGTACTTGTAAACGGCTGAGGTAGCTTTGCAGTTGCATGCCAAATGGATGCATTTATGCATTCAAATCTACAATGTACAGTCTGCAGTATGCTTTCAGTACATTTAGGTGATTTTACCACACTGCACTTTGTTAGAATGTCACTAAACTGTCTCAGCAAATCTGGGCACGGAGGTTGTGTCTGGATATTTTTGGTGCGCTCTATTTTTCAAACAGTATTTATTAGGTGTGTTCTTCAAACCTTTCTGGACAAACTTCACTGGGTCAGAATTTTGATACTGGAGACTTTTTAGGAGTTAGGATGTGAAGCAAAATCTAGCTCAGCTGGTTGTGATTCATTGGCAGCTGAAGACTTTAGCATGTGTGAAATAAAAGGCAAATGTTGACACTTCTGAGCTCATGAGCATGGTACGCTTGTACTGTCCACAGCAATAAATGTGGACGAACAGGACCAAGGTTTGATTGTACTTATGTGAACAGGTTCGTAAGTGTAGTATATATTGTGTGGAGGTTACATTGAAATACATCTATCTACTCTAAGTTTTAAACATGTTTTAAGATGCATATGGACCATTTGAAGTACGCAAATATATTACATTTTTCCTTTTAAAAAATGGCTAATAAATTATTTCAGGCACTGATGTACTTATTTTCCTGTAATCTATCTGTTTTCATTAAATTAAATGAAATTACTTCCATTTTGGAAAGTAATAACTAAATTAAAGGGAAAGCCTTTGTTAGGCTACTGTTTTTATGATGTCCTAACCTAGAAGGAAAGCTGAGCCAAATAGTTGTTCTTGTTTTTATTAAAGTTCCTGTTGGCAGCACACTGATGGGACACATTAATCTTAGCATTAATACTGAGGAAAGGGGGCGTAGAAGCCTAGGATGAATAAATCATTCCAAAGCCTGTTTGGGTCAGTTGGCACCTTCCCCATTACATTGTTGCTGGATTAAAAGGCTTCTTTAAGTGTTAAAGGGTTGGATAACACAATTGGCTTATTGCAAAATTGCCCACAGTAATTTTTGAGTGTTCTGATTGCAGGTAAGAAGCAATGGGGCAGGATGTCTTAAGCACCTGTAGTTCAGAAAATCTTCTTGAATGTGCACGGCAAGCCTGTGAGTTGACACTCATCAAAGCAAAGACATTTTTTCTGTCCCACAATACCACATCACTGAGATCAGCTAGTGGGGCTTCCAGTCCAGCTCTGAGGTACTTACTTGACACTACAGAGGAAGAAGAGCAGTTGTAAAGCTTCCTATTTGTGCTGTATAGGTGCAGCTCCATTCAAAATTCTAGGGGATGAGCCATGTATTTTTTCAGTGCAAAAGTGGGGTTATCCATCTATCTTTTCCTTGCAGATCATCTCCAAATGTGCTGAAACATAAAGTCTTCGGGTTCTAATAGTAACTTCTTGCTTCACTTCCTTCATATCTTACTATTCTCTGGGCAACTGGGCAGCTTTCATATATGTTTTTTTCAGTCTTTTTGTGTCTGTAACATGTTGGTCCACTTGTGGTTGGTCCAGAATCCTCTCAGCACTCTGTTTTGCCAAATTGCCATGCGCTTCATACCCTCCTCCACAACACTGCTTCAGAAACAGTTTTTGGCTAGCAGCCTCGTTGTCCCCTTCCAATTTCAATTTGGATGCAGTTTGGTGCATGTTCAAAGTTAGGCAGCCAAAATGCATCTCTGTGTGGTTACTATGGCCAAGGTGAAGATGCAGAACGAAATACAGGGAATGAGCTGTGCCCAGGCAGTGCTACAGAACTGGGAGGTTCACAGCCTTTTTACAACCCATCTTCCACCCCCAGCAAGTCAGTGACTGATGTGATTTCTTTTCACTGGCCCCAGGTGGCTTGCCTGTCCTCTGGAGTATTCTGTGCACTTAAAAATTAATGGGGTGGGATTGCTCTCTGGGTGGGTTTTTCCTGATTCCCACAGCTTTAATTGCTGTTACATGAAACAGTGGCTGCAGACTTCAGAGGAAGGGTGTCATACAGTAGTAGCTAAACATTTTCAGCAGCAGTCAGTGAACAATTATATGCTACAGTTTACACTATCTTCTCTAGTCTGTTCTTTGACTGAACTAGCACCTATTATTAGCCAGGCAATAATCAAATACTTAAAATAGGTATCTAAAGGAAGATTTGAAGAATAATGCATGCTACCATCTAATAAGGATTTCACTCCCTCCTGAGATGCACTGAGGTGTAGAAATTCAAGCTACATTGCTGTATTTTTTTAAGTGACAAAATTGCTGTTGAGACAGCTATATTTTCCCAATGCATTTTATTCATAAAACAATCTCATTTTATCAACACAGATCGTATGTAACGTAATGGATGCATGTGCCACAATTATTTTGGATAACTTTTAGTTGTTAGATGGCACAAATCACAGTTAAAAGAATATTGAAACAGAAGGAAAATGAAAAACAATTTGAAATGTCTCAATATATTTTCAATGAAATAATAGCATATCACTTTACCACTTCTAACAGAAACGGAATCATTTGAAAGCTATCAACCTGTACCTGTGCTGTAATAGAAATACTCTTTTTCAATTCAGGCAATTGTAGAGTGAACTTGGGGAGGAAACACTGGGTTTTATATACATGTGATCTCTGCAAAGCTATTGGTTAGGAACAGATTACAATCTAAAAACTCAAGCAATGAGCGGGATTTGGGAGCGTAACACCAAAAATAGAAGGGAGAGGACAAGAGTTGCTGGGTCATGTTTGTTCGCTTTAGAGTGTGGATTTCCCAACAAAATAATAATACTTTAGCTCATTTCTTAAGCAGGGGAGCAAATCCCTGTGTTTCTATCTTTACACAGCATCTTATTTCTTTTCTACTGCCTCCCACTGTCTGTGGCCCAGAGCTGTACTTAAGTACAGTGGCTTGTGAAGTGACCTGGTGCTGCGCTCAATTTGTGAAGGACGGATTATAAATAACCCAATATATTATCTAGTTCTGTTCAAAAACTTCCAAACTGAGTACATATTAAAATGAGTATTCTTTTGAACTGAACAAAAAGAGAACCACCCCACCTGTTACCTTATGCTCTTGGAGCACACCTTCACCACATGCTGAAGTTTCACTTACTAGTATTTTTATAATCCTCTTCTTTATTTGGGCCTCTGACTTGAGTCTTACAATAAGTAAAGAAACTCCTATCAGGTAGAGCACCTGAGTATTACTCACTGTGTGTTTACTATTTGGTACTTGGAGATTGTGAAAACTGGTTGTGAGCAGTGGATAATGTTTGTCATTTTGTACTACAGCACATGCTAATCACCTCCTCCCTCCCCATCCCCTCCCCTTTTTGGGGTATTTTTTATTATTTTTCTTGAAACATAAGCTGTCTTTCTTCATCTTGGTATATCCTGCAAGAATGTTCTACTGCAGAGAAGACTGCAAATTAGGACATCAACTTTGAAAGCGCCCCAGATGCAAATCCACTTCATGATGCCTGAATTTGTACTGCTGGCCCAAGAAAGGAGCTTCTGAATTTGAAAAAACAGTAAAACAGCTGAAGCTCATACCAGGGGAAAAGCAATTTGGTACAGCATGAGAACCCTGTCAGGAAACACAGAAAAACTACTAAGTTATGTGTTACTTTTATGTCATCTCTAGTCTGTTCAGCGTCACTCTTTCTACCTTCCAAAATAATGTGAGCAGGCAGAGAGCATTTTCTATCTTAGAGCAGCTGATTGGTTTTATGAGAGTATGTTGGGAGAACTAGGCAAAAGGTTTCCGCTAACTCCAGATGCACCTACAGGCAGAAGTCTTCATAACACTCTAATAAACAAAAAAACACCCAGAAACTGATTTTACTGGTAGTAAGGTCTGGTGGTAGTTCTAAAACATTGTGAATGTGCTTGTATGCATTGAAAAAAGCCAAACATGTGAATCAATACTTGTGCATTGAAGTTATATATATCAGGATACAAGGTTACAGTCTTCCTGTATTCAACTGGCCTGTAAGTATCTAATCTCATTTGCTCTCCACAACATCCTCATTTTTTATTATTCTGACTTTGGCTCCTTGCTCATGCCGAGACGATTAATTACTCTATACCTAAACCAGAAACATCTTTATATCTAGTCAACCTCTTTTATATGATATCAAGATGACACAGCTATTAAAAAGCAATGACCAAGAAGAGAAAAGGAGTAGATTGGAAGAGCCATGGGATTTTTTAATAGGAATAAAAGAAAGCGAAGCATCTGTGATGAAATGGTTTGTGGCAATTTAAGAGTTTACCTGCACAGAAGCCATATCAAAAAATGGCATGAATATCTTCAATAATAAAATCAGGATGCTATCATGTATTGCATTTTCTAGGATGTGAGATAATAAATAGCACAATACAGGAACATTCAAAATCTGACAATTATTAATAGAAACTAATAAATACACTGCTAATTGCCAGCTTTATTCTGAACTTCTCTATGTTCAGGTTTTTGAAGGTCTGACTCAGAAACAAGCTCATTCTGTTAGTAATTAAATCTATTTTTAATTACTCAGATTGAATTGCTTCAAAAAGTTGTGCTAAGGTTCACTTTGACTTCCAGATATCTTGAGTAGCTGTTTATCTCAGGTATTTGAGCTGTTTGGGAAATATGTATGCTCTAACTTAGCATTTTGAAAAGACAAGCTAATACTTCAGAGGTGTTTAGTTGTCAAGCAGTGATGTACAAAGGAGTCTCTGGAGCCAGCTAGTCAGAAGTACTCTTTTAGTTCAGGTTCTGGAATTACAATGAAAATTTGACACTTCAATTTTTGGAGGGGACAAAAAAAAAAAGCTACTTGCTTTTTGTTCATCTACCACAGGAAAATAGGAAAAAAATAAAAATCAACCCCCCTGTTATCTAGTGTGCATTTTCAGATAACATTAACTTCTTTTTAGTCATCTTGGGAAAAGATGAAATGCTTCTATAAAGTACAGAAGTTTTCTTATTATTAAAATAGTTTTATAACCAGTTTTGATTCATTTAGACTGATGTTGTCTTTATTAATTTTTCAGGTTGGCAACAGAATCAGTCACTTGCTTCTGTGAATATACTCCTACCACAAGTGTGGGATGGGACCTTATCATGGGGAAAATAGCAGAGCAGGCTCAGGCAGTCAAGCAAAAAGCCTTGTGAACCATCTGAACTGTCCTTAAACAGCCTGATTAAGTGCCACTGTTTTCTCTGCTTTAGGTGGGTGTAATGTCAGGAACCGTGGGACAAAAATGTAGGAGAGAAGCATGTGATTTTGGACTTAAGCAAACCAGTCCATGGAGAAAGACATCTTACAGTAATTTGTTCCTGTTATAAGCAAGTTATTTGCTTTTCTTGTATCATTGCTGTTTGTTTGGATTATTAACAGGCAGTTAAAAACTATTAAAGCCTTGCCACTCATCTTCAAAACTGCCTATAGGCATCTTTGGGGTTTTTTGGTTAGCATTTACTCCCTAACGTCTTATCAACCTTGACAGTCTTAGAAATCATATTTTTCACATGCATGAATTGCCCTTGACTAATTTCTCCAGCACAGTTTGAACATAAATAACTTCCCTTTGGCAGTTGCATTTTTAACTTTTTTTTTTCCTCTTTTTTTTTTTTTTTTAGAGGAATCATGGTGTGAATGTGTGCATAGTGATAAGGAATACTGCAAAGAATGTGCATTATTGTTTTCCTAAAGTATGTTAGCACTAGATGGACTTTTTTCACCCTTTCTTTTCTTTTTTTTTCTCTATTGTGAGTCCTTTTTTCTAATCTCCCTTTCGAAATCATAGAGTTCACAGTGACTTTTGATGTTATTCTCCCCCATAGTAGTTATGCATTTCTAAGAACAGAGTAAAATTGATTTTTCTCATTGTGACATGGGACATGTACTCTATAATAACCCTCCCTATTTAGTTAGCAAACACCAAAAAAGATAAAGGTTCAGAAGGTTTTGAGATTTGCAAAATCTGACTTCCAGTAAAAAGCATGACAAGGCCACCAAAAATAGTAGATATATTGCAAGTAGAAACATCAGACAACACCTTACAGACAAATACAAGAACATGACAGAACTTCACAATCAGTACTTAAGCATCAAGAAAAAACCTTATGCTGTGTCACCTAGTGGCTTCCAGACTAGAAGGATGGAATATGAGCACTACACAGTGCGAGGGACAGGAGACTGGATGATTCTCATGGTTGTCATAGATACAGGATGTGACTTGCCAAGTTGTGCAGCTTGGCATCAACAGTGAAGATAAGGGCTGGAAAGCTGTGTGTTAAGGGTGATCACTACGTTAGTGAATGTGTACACTGACATGGGACTGAACATTATTAGAAACCTGATGTGATTTTGGTACTTCCTGAGGCATGTTAACAATTCTTGTAAAAAGCAGATAACTGTTTGCAGTTTACCTGGTAAGGTAAACCTTACGTAGTTATGTACAAATGATGGTAAAGAAAATCCAACAGCAAATAATTATTATGGAGTATTTCAGCTTTTTGGATCTGTAGCTATGAACAGCTTGATAGAAATGTACTGAATATTTTGCTGTGAGTCTCTGATACAATTTATGCAATCATCTGTTTGTAGATATAGCAAATACTTCCTTAGCTGTGCAACTGGAAACCACAAGCATGAATGTACTACAAGATACTTTGAAAAGTTCAAATAGTATTAGCAGAGTCACATCTCTGTCATGTGTTTTCTACACATAATGCTTGGCTAGAAATAGGATTTTTCTTTCTTACATGAAAATGTATCTTGTAAGTTCCTTTTAAAGCGTTCACACTAGGTATTTTCCTGATCTTTGGCTGAAATTTTCTTGCCAGTGGTCTGAGTTTCATTGTCTGATTCTTGAATTGTGTTTGAGATGGAAACATCACCTTCATTTTCAGAAAACACTGCAGCAGTCCCAACACTGCCTCACCATATAGGACATAGCTGTGGCCAGGGACTGGGAAATAATCCACCTTTCTATCCTATTTCCGGTGGTTCCCAGGATGTTGCTCTGCACCCCTGGGAGCAGCACTGACTCAATGACTTAGCTATCTGAAAGACAAATCATCATCTTAACTTTCTCACAGTGAGTCAGACTAGCACCTGTGTAACACTGAAATTCTTCAAAGAGGTACAGAAGCGATACTTGATATTAATGACCTGGGTAGTTCAAGCAGAACAATATCCTGTGAACTGGGAGCCCTTAGTTTTTCACTGTTTAGTTTTCACTTTTCAGACTGAAGAGGGTTATTTTTCAAAATATTGCTAATTTTTGTCCCTAAATGATACCCTGTGGACTTTCTCCTGGATCTGTCAGTCATAATCTTTTCTGCTGATACTATCTTTCAGAACTTCTATGAAAAACAAAAAACCCAAAACCTTTCTTTGACAATGTACTGTAAAGAGTAGTTTAACAAGGAGAGCCTGGAGGCAAAAGTTACCTCTTGTTAATATGCTTGCTACAGAAATACAACTTTCTGTGAAGAATGAAGGCTCAATTTATGGGGCTGGAACTTGCCTGGGCTTCAGCCCAAGGAGAAAAGTCTTCAGCCTAAGAAACAACTGTCCTACTATGATTTTCACTGTTAGTACTGTGTATGAAGTACTCCAAGGTTATGTCCTCCTTAAGAGCTTAGGTTTAGCTACCCTATTATGAACTACCTAGTATTACTGAAGTTGATGAAAACTGATGAAAACTCTTGGGAGCTCATTGTATTAGCCATCTGAAGTAGAGTCAGTATGGCACGTGCTTTGTTCTTGCAGAAAAAGTGTAGAGTAATAGAAAGTTGGCAATGAATAATTTTCTAATTATGTGGCATCTTCCCTATTTCACAGGCTCACTGATGGTTTCAGAGAAACTAGAGGATAAACAAAAAACTGATCTTCCATCCACACAATGACACCTCAAGGGGTCTGAGAGAAAGTTCCAGACAAATCCACATGCGTTCTGGTAAGGATCTTTTCACTATAAATCCCAGATAAAGGAATGTTTTGGAGTAAGCAGCTTTGATCACTGTGCTTTAGTTAGCAAAATATTTTTAAAATTTCAAGTTTTAAGCATCAGTTCAGAGAGAGAGCAGAGACTTTGTCTCCATCTGAAAACAATTGCAATCATTGCAGGAAAAGAAAACCTGATCAAAGAGGAACACTATTTTCAGAGACGTAAAGAATTAGATTACTTTAAATGGATTGCCTCCTCAGTATTTTGATTCAAGCTGATGTTCTGTATGTTTTCCTTTTCATTCTGTTGTTTCCTTCCATTGTCTGTTATGTGACACTAATAATTTAGAGGAGGCTCAGGGGAGACCTTATTGCTCTCCACAACTACCTGAAGGGAGGTTGTAGATGGGCAGGGGCTGATCTCTTCTCCCAGGCACCCAGCACCAGAACAAGAGGACACAGTCTCAGGCTGTGCCAGGGGAGGTTCAGACAGGATGTTAGGAAGAAATTCTACAGAGAGAGAGTGATTGCCTATTGGAATGGGCTGCCCATCATTGGAGGTGTTTAGAAGGAGACTTGATAGGGTGCTTGGTTGCATGGTTTAGTTGATTAGGTGGTGTTGGATGATGTTGGATACGATGATCTTGAAGGTCTCTTCCAACCTGGTCTGGTCTATTCTATTCTATTCTATTCTATTCTACTCTAATTTCTTACAATATTATCAAGACAGACAAGTTGGCTTTTTTCATGTGATTTTTTTTTTTAATGTTTGATTCACGGGACAAGATCAGTACACAGACTTACATATATCCTGAATGTTAGAGCTAATCTCGTGTTGTTAACATCATCATTGCCTGTGTCTCTGCCAAAGAATTCCCACAAAAATTACTCAGAATGGTTCAATTATTAGATGTTGGTCTTTATAGATCTTTCATCTTAAGATAAGAAAACATAAAAATCTGACAGGATTTGCAAGGTGAATCTACGTAAGACCTTCACCATGGTTTCTCACTTCTGCTACCATAGTCATGATCTGCTACTCCTTGGCTCTGTATCACTTAGCACATTTGTTCCAAAGGAGAACTGAGCTAGGCTTATATTTCGTCAGAATGAAGAAAGTGAAGGTAAGTCCTATTGCAGTGCTGGGTAAACAGTCAAAACTGACTTTGGTTTAAAATATTTACTTCTATGGTACTTTTCCTGAAATCTGCCAGAGATGCCAATACATACTCATACATACTCTGGGAGTCGCTGTGGGCTCATTAAGTCTTACTCCTGGGACTAATACCCTGATTACTAAATTACTTATTTGGAATTATTTTGGCTAATCCAGAAATTATGTGATGCCAAACCTAAACCAGATTCTGGATTTAAAATAAAACATGGTATCATGACTTGAGGAATCCAGGTTCATCTGCTTAATGTTATTAGTTTCATCTCTGTACCTTGGAAGTTATGCTAGTATGAGTTTAGATGACAGCTTTTGAAGGTGACCTAGAAGTATTCAGAAAGAGTAATTTATGCTTAAAGATCCTGGCTTTGCTATAGTCAACACAGAAAAGGAGCAGATATGAGAGAAGCAAATTAGAATGGAGGCCTGAAGATGACCTGAAATGCTGTCTGAAGGAGGTGCTAACTTTGCAGTGTTAAACTTAACCTTTGTCTCATATTCAGAGTTACTGCAGAAATTCAGATCCTCTCACAGAGAACTAGTCAGCATTTGGCAGACTTGATAGGGGCTTAGTTGGGCTTCCACAGATGACAGCATCTGAGAATTTCTAGCAATCTGTGAATACAAGTTTCTGCATAGTAATGGCAAGGAATATGCAGACCTTTTGCAAACACATTCATGATAGTAGAGACAGAGGTGGATGTGTGTTCCAGCTTTGGTTATATGGAGCACTTGTGGTATGGTAAGTTTTGTAGTTGCACACCTGCATTTCCATGCTCTCTTGTCTGAACATTCTTAACATCCATCTGATCCTAGCTCACATAAGCACACAAAAGCATTGTCAATCTGTTTTACAGATGGGAAGTTGTTTGCCTAGATGTTACAGGTAGTCATAAAATTCAAGATTCTTCCTATCTCCTGTTCCATGTTCTAGATCACAAGACCATCTTTCCTCCCTGATCTTTCATAGTTATCCAAAGTGAGCCACAAGAACAATATGCATGATTTCTTAGTGAAGTAGATCTCATAGATACACTATAAAGGGCACGTTCCCAATCTTTCTACAAATATACCTAATTACTCAGGCTCTTGAATATGCATTGCAAGAAGTTTTCTCCCTGTTAATTCATCAGTCTTACTACTCAGCTTTAATTGCTTTACTTTTTCTTGTTTGATTAGTTTATATGGTTGTAGCACTGATGTCCTTGCTGTTTTACTTAAAATAATTCAATAAAGAAAGCATGAAATTCTTTGCATGTAGTGCCTACAAATTTATGTTTAACAAACCTTGAATGTAGCATTTCCAAGCCACCTAAAGAAGAGTAACATGTGCTGGTGCAAATACCATTCTATTGCAGTGTTTATTGTGGTAAAATGCTGGGTTTTTTCATTGAGCTATGTATTCTGAGCAAGATACACAAGTGCATAAGGCAGGAGAGCCTGGGGCTCTATTTGATCACAAGCTTCACACAATCTGACTGGGTCAATGAGTTTTTCCAGACAATTTAGGCAATTTTCTCCTTAGTGTTTGTCAAGGTAAGCTTCACTAAGTATTTCAGAAGTCTCTCCTTTTTTTCATTCCCCCCCGCCTTTTTTCTTTATTTTCCTTTTTTCCCCTGCTTTTCTTTCCTTATCTTCCCAACCCCCTCTTTTTTCTTGTTTTATTCCCCTCTTTTTTTTTCCAAGTTGTTCTCACCCTCTTCTGGTAGAAAATAAAAATCTATTGATACAAATTTAGGACTGTTTTACACTCCTAAAGGTCTATTTTAACATGTTATATCAGCATGGTCACTGTATCATGTGTTAAAGCAAAATAGAATTAGATATCCAAAAGCATATCTAGACTGTCCCAGGAGATCACATGTCATCTCTTCTATGCATAACTCCACACAGTGACTGAGAATGTGGGATGTGCAGAAGAATGGTTCCAGCAAAATCTGCAAACAGCACAGCAAATATTTTTCTGGTTGATAGAGACCAGGCACTGCAATTAAGCCTACCAGCGTGACCAAACACTGCTGGAACAGATACCACTTCTTAAACTCTTTCTTCTAGAAGCTCACCATCACAGTTCTTAATCCTTCTTTGTGCTGCTGAAGCGTAGTTTGAACTTGGAACTTTCTAATATTGCCCTTTTCCATGTTTCTCTGTTTCAGTACTATTTTTCTGAAGTAAGTAAAAGTGGCTAGAGATTTTGTTGAGGGACTTGGCATCTTGGTATGGAACTATTAAATCTAATGAGGACTGAAGCATAGTTTGGAAGGCAAACCTTTTTGCAGTCCCAATTTATATCATCCATCAATTATTTGTGCATCTGAAGTGACACAGTGCTATGAGTAGATGTTTTGTGGGGCATGAGGCTATATTATACTATATTTTCTTTTAGAATTGGAATAACAGTTTTATTAGCTCTGATATTTAAGTTGCAAAGTTTCTGAGCCTGAGCACAAGTAAGCCTTTACTGTGACACTACTGCATTTAGTTAGCAACATCACTGCTCATCATGAAACACACCACCACGTGACTGCAACATTTCTGACATGTTCCAATAGTGGCTGAACCACTGTGCTGAAAATTGTAAGATTTTTGAAGGGCTTCATTGACTGCGGAATTTCTAACTTCCATGTTGAAGAGGGCAGAGGACCTAGCGATGCTGTAATACATCACCAAGGAGGTGTTTCATCTTTAGGGAACAAGGTAGACCCTTGGAGAAGAGAATCAATGAACTAAAAAATTTGAGAATGCGTTCTTGTGCTCTTAAAGAAAACTAACAGAATATTTTCATTTAGTTGATTTTCCCCATTTCTGTTGCCCCTCCATCTGTAGCATTTTCAGTATTCAACTTTGTCATTATCTCTTGTAGGTTTGCCTTATCTTTCCATGACTTTCAGTGTCATTCATTTCTGTAAATGTGTCTTGCTAAGTTATGCCAAGATAAATACTAGCAGAACTGTATCCATGCTAGGAAATTGCACCAGTGTGCAATATAAACTGAGACAGTTAAATCAGCACTGTGTGTAGACTGAAGTGCTTTACTGGATTTTAGTCAAAACACTTTAAAAGTAATATTAAATTTTGGATTTGTGCCCAAAATTGGCCCAGCTGTGGGCCAGGCTCAGCCACCTGTAGTCATACTGCATGCTTAGCCATGAGAATGCTGCAAGTATATTCAAAACTGAAGTCAAGGGAAGGTCCCACTGAAATAATTTAGAACTTAAGGCAATGCATCTGCTTGACCTCTTTCCTAACTTGGGAGGGACTTCAGCTACTTAGAGAGACGTATATGCTACAGTATAATGCTGAGTAAGTACCTTTATTTCTTAAAATGGCAATGAATACATTCTTATTTTGAATGTAATAGGAAAATTCCTAGAATCAGCCAGCCAAAGATAATTGCTATTTGGAGAGCTTTGAATACACACAGTAAGAAAAATACACACAGTGCATTTTATCCAAGGGAAAACATACCACTTCAAATCAGTACCTACAAGGCAATATTATTAATACATATGCCGTAATGGTGAAGGTTCTTGCACGTTTGACTCGACCCAGTGATCACACAGTGTAAATGGTATCGCAGGGAGAAAATTAGAAGGGCCATAGCCCAGCTGGAAGTGAATCTGGCTTCAGCTCAGGATATCCTTCTACAAATATATTAGCAAGAAAAGGAGGACTAAAAGGAGTCTGTATGTTGTTGGAAGCAGGGGCAACAAAGGGGTGAAGACTGAGGTACTCAATACCTTCTTTGCTTCAGTCTTTGGTAGTAAGACCAGTTGTTTGCTGGATTCCTAGCCCCCTGGCTAACTGGGGAGGTCTAAGCCAACTGGAGATTGACAAATGTGATACCCATCTACAAGAAGGACTGGAAGAATGATCGGGGGAACTAGAGACCTGTCCATCTGACCTTGGTGCCATGGAAGGTCATGGACCAGATCATCTTGAGTATGTGTTGAGTGGCATTTTGCAGAATGTGCAGGACAACCAAATGATCAGGCCCAGTCCACATGGGCTCATGAAGGGCAGGTTCAGTGGCCATGGTTGATGGTAAGCCTTTCCAACCAAGATGATTCCATGATTCTAGATTCAAACAGGAATGTATTGCATGGCAAAGATTAATCAACCAAAAGGTTACTTTCCACCATTATTCAGGGTGAAAAGTAGTATTTAACCTTTACCTTGACAGAGCACTGTAAAATAATTTTGAAAGTTCTTTTTTTGAGGAGCAAGGTAAATTGTTTCTCAGGACATACTAGGTAATGCAGAATTCTGCCAGTAGCCTTACCTCAGAAGTTAAAAACTACACAGCTGACTCATGTTCAGTTGCAAGGACTCCAGTGATTATCCCTTTCAGGTTAATTACCCTAAAGAAGAAATTCACATGTATACTGCTCAGGTGAGCTTCACAGGGCCAAAAAAATTACTGGTCCTCTCCCAAGTCTGAGAGACTTCCATCAGTGCTGTCAGGAATACCACTTTTTCATCTCCCTTTTTAGTGCTTGAACAATTCTGCTTGACATGTTCATCAAGCCTGTAGAGTAAGATTCACTGCATCTCTCTTCTGAGCAAGAAAGAGTACCCATGAGTCTTCAGAAGATACAGGGGTTTATGAAACCAACTCTTGGGTTACATTTTAAATGTGTGCAATTAGTCTCTGTTTCCTAAATTCCAGATGCAAGTTGTTTTCCCTGCTAGCCTCCCTATCAAAGCATTAGACTGCATGCTGCAAGCTCTTTGGAAGGCTTTTGAGAGGAATACTTGCACAGGAATTCACATTACTGGATGTTTCCTCACTGTAGTCTGGATGCCTCAAAACTTGCTTTATGAGTGTGTTGGTATTTGATTCACACTGCAGAACTTGCTTGCATAGACCTCTTGAGATTTTTTTCCCTTTCTATACAAAAGGCAAAGCACTTCTCTTCAGTTCCTTTTTCCTTTCTCACAGCTGATGCCTCTCTTCTGTACAGGGAACATGATAACCTATTTAAGCAGTGCACAACATGACATTTTAACATTATTCCTTAATACTATTTTATTGAAATGTGTAGACATGTATATTTTACACTGCATATTTTTCACTGTCTTATACACCATTATAATTCCTTTTACTCTCTTTTACTCCCTTAAATTCAGATGTAATTTAGAATGGAAAAATACATTTAAGAATTACACCTGCAGCATGTAGTATTAGTATGACTTTTCCATGGCATGACAGTGATGTTTCAACAATCTATACATATTGATTTAGGCTGATAATAAACAATTTGATTAGGCTCTATCTATAGGCTGTCATTTCAATCACTGTCACTGGTCCAATAGAGTGGAAGGCAGCTAGCAGACACATATGGCAAGATTTCTCAAAATAAAAACTCGGGGCTGATTAGAGCCCTAGGTTCAGTGAATTGGACAAGACAGCTCAGCTGCCAGGTTATTAACTCCCTCAGAAAATACTCTGCCTTTTCCCCGGGGCCAGCCTGAATATTCTGATCTGGATCGATAAGCAATCTCCGGTGTGTACAAAATGCCAGCTAGAATCATTTGTCTCAGCGCAGTCTCCTTACAAAGGATAAAACACCTGCAGTATATGGCCTCCTCTCCCTCCTCTGCTACCTTCCCCTTTTAACTAATGACCCACAAAGAAGGAAGCGGTAACTGAATCTTTTCCATCATCGGGAAGGCTCTCTCAGGTTCGTTTTAATGATCACAATGGCTACCTTTCAATCTTATAAAAATTATATCAGTCATGGTTTCCCTGTGGCATGTTTATGTAAGTAATGTGAACTGCAATGTAATGACAAGTGTACAGATGTCATTGTAAGAGGGCCCTTGGCAAGAAGATAGCTCAGAATGTCAGAATTTTAATAAACAGCGGACTGCTGGTAGGGTTCTCTTTGGTGGTTGTCTTTTGTATTTGTAATGTGTGCTGTGATCTGTTGCTTGGACCAGAGATTTTTCAAGAGTGTTGAGCAACAAAGAACAGAAGAATAATTTTCTGGAGTGGTGTTGTTTGCCCAGTCTGGTACATATCTGCAGTTTCGGTTGCAGTAGCGGTGGATTGTAGCCATTTAACTTGTCCTTCATTTTGATAAGCAACAGAACGTGGAATTTTCATCAGAGTGAATTTGGAACCATCCAAAGCTTTTGGACCTTGTTTTTGCTAAAGAGGAAAACACTTCGTAAGATGCCTTACCCTTCCTTCTTTTTGGTCAGAAAGTGTAGCAAACTTGAAAGGAAAGCCCCTGTTTAATAGGTCAGCACTGTCCCATTCTTTGTCTAATCCCAGGCAAAATCATAATTGTAGAAAGGAATGAAAATAACAATAGTGAAGTCAATCCTTACAATATGAGATGTGTTTAAGCCATTGAGAATCAGAGGTGTGGATACCCATCCCAGAGACTGGTCACCTATAAAGTTAACACAAAGCGAAGTATTTGCAGGTCTCGATATGTGCAGCTTCAGCATTTATGTTCTGGTCAGTCCCTTGTCCTTTTCCAATATTTAGGAAGCAGAAGTGTTTCTCCCTTTCAAAGTTCTGCCTACTGAGTGTCTTTGGTGAAATTCAGTTCTGTCTTCTCATGTAATGCTTCAGATGTTGTTCCCCACTTGTACTGATTATTTTGTATGCTTGAATTTCAATACAGTAAAAAAGAATGTCTGTCTACTAATAGACATCCTTGACTTAAATTAAAATCAAACAACAAAATTGCAGAAAAGCCCCAAACCCCTAGCTTCCTCTCTGCTGGTTATATATTAACACAGGGAAGCACAAGACCGAACCTTCCGTTGCTATTGCCCAAGAAGCATATAGGGTATCATGTGTTCCATGCTGTCAAGAAACAAAAGCTGAATCTCCTCAGATATCTACACTGAATATTTACTGTTTAAATTTTTACACTAAATACCTGTTTCTTTGTGTAGATTATAATTCCTTCAAGAAGAGAGGCCAGTTTTAACTGATTTTTCCAAGATACCTCCTCTTCCAGCATAATTCTGACCTCAGTGTAGCTGTTTACCTCTCTGCCTGTAGAAAGTCTGCTTTGAGTTAAACTGGAGGTCCACACCTAGTTAAAAAAACATTTGGGTCCTTTTGTGTCATGCTTTCTCCTGACAAATTAGAAATATGCATTTTACATCTGTACTGCCATCACTTGGAAAAGAAAAGAAGGTTTGCATTTACTCTCTGTCCTTTGCTGATGTATCTTTGCCCTGATACTGTCAAAAAAATAAGAATACCACCTTCCGAACGGCTTCTTTCACGTTTGCTATCCAAAACTTTGGGAAATAAATAATGCTTTATAAAAAGAACCAAGTAAGGAACAACTTTAATGAATTGATTTCTCAATGTGCAGAACACATTTCCTATCAAGACACTTACTAGAATGTTTATCTCAGAGAAAATGCACGCAGTTTCTAAGGAAAGCTGATGTTATGTTAATTCCCATTATTATATACAGATAATATTGGGTAAGATGGAACAAAGTGCCTTTAAACCAAAGCTGATGACATTTTTTTTCTTGTTTGTTACAGTTTTATTGTAGTGAAATATGTTCATTTTAGCCACAGAAAACTGCCCTAAATATTCAATGTAAGAGCAATAAGATGTCACATTGCAGAGCACAATTTTAAAATGATGTGCTTTAGAAGTAAGGCTTTTAGACATTTTGGTTTATGTATTAAAACTTCCCACAAATTTGAGAATGAGCCTTTGATGGATATTTGCTGCAGTTATGCTGCATTAGACTCGATTTATCCACCGCATCTCATTGTTGCTATTGATTGATTTTTAAATTAGATGAAGGCAATCAGTAAATACCACCCAATCAAGTCCTAAAAACATACAGGAGATTAGACAATTTAGGGTAATCAATGAAAATATTCTGTGATTTGCTACCACTCAATTTTGACCATAAATTACGACCATAACTTGGAAGTTAGTAAGCCATAAAACAAGTGGATGTGACAAGAAAAACTATAACAAATGAATTAAAGAGATGAAGAGGAACCACTAGTGTTGTCATTTAATGAGACAAAATTACTCTTTATACATATCTTGCCTTTCTCCTTGAGTCTTGCCAACAGCAATGGAGTACAAGAGCATGAACATCTCTCAGTCTCTTTTTTTTTTGGGGGGGGGTGTTAAAGGCTGAGTTTTTGTGTAACAGATCAGTTTGAGCAATAACTAATCTACCTAATTTTATTGCAGCAAATAAATTAACATAATTTTAGACTTAATTTTTGCTGTTTGCTAAAACCCCTCACCTACATCACAAGCACTTGAAAACGCCAATTTCAAGTCACACTTCTACATTGTGTTAATATCCCACAAAGTTTAAAATGCAGCAAGTATTAAATGGTATTTTAGACCAACACTGTGAAGATGCTGTGCGGTTTTTCTGTGATACATTTCACCCACTTTGTATACTTTCACATCAGTCTCACCAGCACCTAATAATTTACATGTCTTTAAGAAGTCTGTTTTAAAGTTTATTTACTAGTATATAGGTGGTCAGGTTTTTTTCTGTTTATGAACTTCAATACCTATTTGGAACTTCTAGGCCATACTTTTCCAGTATTTTGAGGCTGAAAAGCTGCTTAAAAATATACAATCAACCATTAACAGCTATAGACTTTCTTGGAATAAGTTGGTGAAATAAACTAAATATTTATCATAGATCTGCTCCCTTCGAAATGATTTCTCAGGATTTGGATGGACTTGAGCATTCACAATCTCATATTTAAATATTTGCCTGAATTATGTCTGAGCTATACCTTTTCACTCACTGCAGTTTTTTTGCATTCTCCCTCATTACTTGTACTCAAGACAAAGCAATGTTTACCTTAGTTCAGCATGTCATGTTCAAACTCATGCTTCTGTGAGTCAAAAAACATTCAAAACAAAAGCTCAATAACCTCTGTCAAGGAGGACAGGAAAGGGAGAGAAAAAAGAAAACCCCTGACTTAAAGACAGGGACCTACTTTGCAGTTGCTGATGGACTGGTGCAATACAATGAAGCTGGTGTATTCAATATAACTTTTAGAATAATTGCCTGGGAGGTAACCAGAAGAAGTACATTTTACTTTATCATGGTACATAAATAAAAGGGCAGACTAATTAATCATATAACTTACTAAAAGTGCTTTTTATTTTGCCATTTAGTATGCCAGAAAGATCGTTTTCTTTAATGTATATACCCAGTATTAACATGATTTAATCCATCATGTTCTGTATTATGAAATTACTTTGTTTTACTCCCTGATCCAGCTGAAGATCATTAACCCACACTATTCTCTAAGTCATACATCATTTGAGTGTATTACCTCATATAGCAAAAAAGCTACTTCCCTTGGTTATACACTCCAACTAAGAAATCATTTTTCTGGATGCTGCTGACAAGTAGAGCTGTTTTCATTGGAAAGCAGATGGTTCACTATTGCAATTCTGGTTTACCTTCACATTTGCTCCAGCTCAGAGTTCTTTGCCACCAATCACCTCATTGCTTGCCTCTCACAACATCTACATCTTCTTTTCCAGACCTGTCTATAAAACGTGCTAAACATGCACATAGTTGGCTTTCCCTAAGACCTCTTCTCTGAATACCTTATGTATTCTGCATCCTTACTTATTGTAAGTCAGTCTTCAAAAAGCAATGAAAGTGCATTCAGTCATCTGAACAGTAGCCTACGCTCCCACAGTTTTGCAGGTGTCTATTCATTGAGAGTTCCAGAGATATAATTTACACATTCAGATTTGAGGCTGGGCCTGAAGTCATACTGCTGGTAAATTAGTCTCAGCAGAGCTTTAGGGCAGAATCTGGCCCTCTATCATTTCTTGCAATTGTATTTATGATGTTGGTATTTTCACCCCCTGAATTTACATAAAGCATGTTTTCCTTGGGCTGCCACGGTACCTGGTAGGTGTCAATAAGTTGTAGTCTGCAGTGTAAATATGTGCATGACAGATTAGCTAGTGGTCTGAAGACAAGCATTACTTGTATTATATTCAGACTTAGCAACATAGGAATGTCATCTTACGAGAGAGCTGAGAGAGATTCAGGCTTGGCTCTCTAAACAACATCAATCCAAAAGTAAACTCTCAGATAAGATTTCTGAATATTGTGCTTCTGTGAATTATGCTTCCCTTCTCCCCCCTCCCTCTTTAAATTAATGTATTTGGGTATTTCTTATGTAACTGTGTCAGTTACCTGGGCATAAAAGCACTCCTGATTTCTGGTATACACAAAAAATACATTTCCTAAAAGACAATTCTGTGTGGTGCTTAGCTCATGTGAGATACAGGCATGAAATCTAGTCTGTTTAGTAACCATGACAAAATACAGGAGTGAGAATATTGCCACACATATCCCTCAAGGAGCTCATAAATTCAGAGGTTTGTGTTAAAAGAATTGATGTGTGTTTTCCTAGGGCTCCAAACAGGGATAGTGACAGAAGCTTTCTGGCTTGGTATCTCCACATACGAGTCACGGGCCATGGCAGTGAAAAAGGAAGGAAAGGCAAGGTGGGAATTAAGATTCTTTAGGACTTTGTTTTGCATTTCAAGTTTCCAGATGCTGATAATTTGATTTTTATTTTTTTTTTTAAATAAATGCTGCTTTCTTTGTGTTTTATGAGACTATAGTGAAAGCAGTTTGGAAGGAATATCCCTATAATCCAATGTCACATTGCTACTGTGTGATTTTTATCACTTGAAAAAAGCAGTCATCTCTTCTCACTAGCTTTAGACACAATTTTTTCTACAGAGGATTTGAAAAAAAATTAAGAACACTTTGGGAAAAATCATACTTGTTTACAGCAAAACATGTAGTGCTTTTGACAGTCTGATGAGACTTGTTTTCATTCTCTTGGGATGTGTAAACAACAGAAATTACCTGTTTCTGTTTGCTTTCCACAGGCATGTGGGAGAATGACTAATTGAAAATTCTCTTTAGAAATGCTACGCTCTGGTTTAAAAAGCCTCATACAAATTCAATCACAAACATCTAGTCAAGCCATATATATTATTTTGAGTCAAAATGACACCTGGGTAGTTCCTGAAGATACTTCTTGATACTTCAGTACTAAAGAAGAAAAAAATATATTTTTTAATACTTCAGGCAGCAGAAGTATCACCTGTTAAGTTTCAGACTGGTTTTAGCTCTCTGTAAGCTTTTGTCTTGAGAAGCTGACTCTCATTCTACTTAAGTGAGGAGAATAAACGCTCTCATTGTTTAAATAAGAAGTCACATATTAAAGATTAAATCCTTAGAGGTAAACCTCTATTACATAACACTAGTTCTTCCATAGTATATATATTTTGAGCATTCTATACTAAAGATGATCCTCAAAACATTGTAGTAATATATTCAGATCTATTTTGTGTAGTTTTATTTGCCACGTCCATCACAAACTCAGTTCTTCTTAGAGCTTCAGGAAGTTTAGGGAGATTCACTGATATTCCACCCCCCACCCCATTTCCTAACTCTTGTCAAATTTATTATTAACTTCTTATAGTGCCATATGTTAAGTTGTTTTCTTCTTTATTCTCACTGAAAACTAATATAGATCTTGGCAGGAATAAGAATACAGTGTTGGAATGGACATTAGATTTTGTTAATTTTAAGGATAATCTGTTCACCACATCATAGGTGGGATATGGTTTAAGACAGTGATCCTAAATAAACAGTTACTGGTTTTTCTTGTACAGTTTTCACTGAACTTGTAGGAAGGAAAAAAAAGGTCTGCAATGAACATGCTTACAAAATTTAAAGAAAAGATAATAGATTTGCATTGGTTCCAAATATCATCATCTAGATGAACATCAAGGACAATGTTTAGTTGTAGGTTAATAATCCATGGTACAAAGAGTTCTGAACAAATTGAGGGTAAACATAAAGCTACAATATTAAGCAAAACCAAGACTGAAGGTCAGTCTGCAGTTACTAACCATGCTCTGTTATATTATTTTTGGTGATGACACAACATTTAAGCTGTTGAACTTGGCACCACAGACAGCCATGCGTATTGTACAGAGTGAAGAAGTATGCAATTCGTTGAGGTTGGTTTTTGCATCTCTCATTATGAAGACTGGTCTACTTTCAGTCAAATGTAGCCTCAACATCCAATCTGACATACATACACAGCCATAATCCAGCTGCAAACCAGACAGGCAAAAATAGTAGGTGCAAATGTTTACTGCATACACGGTGTGAGCCAGAAACTGAATTAGAGGTAATGCCTCTACACAGTGAAGCCTGTGCTGCAGGACATTAAACTCCATGTATTTGTGTAGACAAGAGTAACAAAACGATGAGACAAGAGCAGACTGCACAGTCTTGTGGAGGAGCTGGGTTAGCCCATGATGAAGTGTGTGCAGCACCAGCTGCAGTGTTGCCCAGGGAGGTGGTGGAGTCTCTGTCCCTGGAGGTGTTCAAGGGGAGATTGGACGTGGCACTTGGTGCCATGGTCTAGTCGTGAGGTCTGTTGGGACAGGTTGGACTTGATGATCCTTGGGGTCTCTTCCAACCTTAGTTATACTGTGATACTGTTAGAAATCACCACCCTGTCCAGTTTGAACTTAGCATTGGACATGTTTATACAATCTGGAGTGTAGCCCAGTCCATAAACAGCCTCACAGGCCACTGCTCTGCGGACCGCACAGACCCTGTTTTTGCATAGTTGTAGAGGTGAATGCTGTGAACAGCATTAATTGCTCTGTGTCCAAATGGAAGTTTCTGTGCCACTACCCAGGGCTGCTTGCCATCTGTGATAGTGACTGTCCATTGCAGCTTCCCAGAACTTCTCAAGCTACCACAATCTACTCCTCAAGCTATGTGATGTTTTCTTGTAGTAGGTAACGGTCATCTTCTGACAGTCACGTCCAATTGATTTAAGAATATACCTTTGGTAAACTGAGAGAAAAGATGGATTTTTTGTTCTAGGCCCTGGAGTGCTCCAGAGAATGTGATTTAGCATTGATGTCCCCCAAGCCAATTTTTTTCTGTACAAGAGATTTGCAACTACCAAGTTCTGTAGTAGTTGAAACTAATTATCAAAACAGAAAAATTATATAACAACAGCCAAAAAAGTAGTGCTGTGAACTGCTGGTATAAAACTTTGTCCTTAGTACAAATAAATTAGTGATTTTGCCTTAACTGTTACAGCCTTAGTATACACAAAACTTCCATCAGTTTTTCTAGCCTAGATTCTGTCCTTACCCAAATGCTAACTGTATAATCACATAATATCATAAATTATCAAACACTGGTAAACTAATTCCAAGCAAAATGAATGTGAAGCCATGGCAAATTAGAGCATAGTACCTTGGCAAACTTAAATGGAAAACACAGGTGCCATTCTAGGACTTGTTTGTGAGTGCCCGTCCTGATGGTCACATAAAACACATGCAGAAATTTCATTTGTTATTCTGTGGAAATAAGTAATGTGCACTTATATAAAAAACAGAAAATGTAAACCATTAAAACAAGATATTATAGTGGGCTACAGCACTTTCTTGATAAAAACACATCCTTTGCATTTGCAAACACTGCTAACTCCCCTGCATGTTTTGTTGTTTTCTGTTAACAAACTGACCTTTTCAAATTCATAATGAGGTATGAAATAAATGAGAGAGTACTGAAGGTGAGTCATTCATTAATCATAAGCAAAACAGAGCCAAAATCAAGGACACAGGAGCACAAACTATAAAAGTAGTACATTGCATAATCATTGTATTTAATATTAACTACATTATGTTTTTTCATGTGAGTACTGAGAAGTTGATTTTTTTAGGCTTACATGAAACTAATCCAAGGTAAATTTTATTTCTCAATATTGTTTTATCCTAGTGTTTGTTCTCTTTTTAGTAAAGCATAAGACAGGAATTCTAGCTTGTCAATTTATTATGAAGATTTAATAGAGGGGCTTAGTGGGAACCTTTAAGCCTACTGAAACTTTTGATTTAAGATACTCCACTCTTGACTAGAATGTACTGAATCATCCAGCTACATCCCCTTCTTATTTGTCATGGCAGAACTCCCATTAAGGACATAAATTTACCTGGAATCGGTTGTTTTGGCCAAAATAAATTGTTGTTCATATTCAGCTGTCAGACAAAGACAGACCAGAAACTATTATATAAATCATTGTGGCCCTTCAAGAGTTCAATCCAGAGTGATTACACAATGTGCAACAAGTTTGTTCACAATTTACAGGTGATACAGATATTTTAATAGTTGGGCTGGCTGAAATGGATATAATAACAATAACTTTTCACCTCATGACAGATTTCATTTAAAAACACAAGCACAGACTAGTTTAGATGAGTTCATGTGGGCTGGTGACACAGCCAGGAGTCAACACATTTCAAAGTCAGTGAACTGATGCATCTCCCTTTTCCATACACATTTGTTCTCTCATTTGGTTTGAACTACTATTGATACTACTCTTCCTTGTTATTTCAGAATTTGCTATATCAAGAAGGGGACAAAGAGAGGAGAAAGCACAGAATGTGGGCTATACATGTAACTTACAGCAAGGTACCACTGTGCTTTTCAGTCCCCAGTGCTCATTCTCATCCTTGTCAGCATTGTGTGTCTGTAACTCTACGTAGACCAGCAGTGATCAGGGTGACCAGCCTTTCCATGAGCTATATGCTGAAATCCCAGCATAGCTGACAGCTGTGGGCCACACACCACATCCCTGGGGAGCACATGGAAACTCTGGAAAGCTCTCTGCAGGGGCCTCTCTGTTCCATATAGCATGGGTCACACTGGGGTCTGTGCAATCCAGCTATGCTGCTGGACCCTGTGAGTTCATTTCTGCACACAAAACTTGAGTTACCCGGCAGATCTTGCAGCCCTATTAGTGGTCACAGTAGCTTTTTCCATGCAGTGTTTCTGTCCAGGCAAACGGACTTGTGCCCTGAAACCAGGCTGCAGGTACACAGATGTGCCCTGGGATCCTGTCCTTTTGTGAACTCTGGGAATAGCCTGTGTTGATTCTGGAAGAAGTGTTCCTGGGTCCTGCAGTCAAATGGACTCACATTGGAGTTCTGATGTAGGAGCTGCACTCAAACTGATTGTTAGTCCAATTTGGTTGTCCTCCCTGTCATACACAAAGTCTCTGTGACTTGTGCCCATTAGTATGGTACAGCCCATTCCATTAAATGCTGCAGCCCAGGTCAGAAAGAATGAAACATCCATGGGTCAGAGAAACTGGTCCTGCATACTCTGTGACATGGGATCTGCCTCAGAGCAATCCTTGTTCACACTCATCCTTAGCAATAATAAATGCATGTTGTTTACATACATAGAGATGTCTGAATAAGCATTTACCTACATTAAGACTATAAAACAGTCATTAATAGGCCAGTGTTTAATATTTAGATGGAAATTACTATTTGTCAGTATTTCCAGTAACAGTCTTTGCAGCTTGAAGCAAAGTTCTCCATGTAGCTCTGTATTCAGAGGGGAAAAATGTGTCTCTTGAATAAGAGTACATGTTCTGTAGTCTTCTTCTGTTTTCCATAACCCCTGATAAAGAAAATATCTCTATTTTAAAAACTCCCATTTCACAAATCTTCTACCTTCTCTCCTCCAACCTTTTTACATTTTCTAAATTATGTTGGTGTTAGATTCACACCATGCTTCTTCTTTACATGAGAAAATACAAGCTGCAAGGTGTTAAAACCAGTAATTGTTAGTGATGTTTTTCTTTTAATACATGGTGTTCAATGATTAGATCTAAATGAGATTTTAGGATTGGATGATTTCATGGAGCAAAAAAGTCATGGCATTTTGTTTCAAGTCGAATGGTATACTATGGAGATTGAGGAGTTTACCCAAATCTGTTAAAAATCACAAATTCTACTCAGGTCTGTGCAGGTGGGGAGATCCCCATAACATGTTTACCTTCATTTTAGATGCAGTGGTTTAAATGTGGTGCTCTGGTTTAGATACCAGAGCAAATAGGTTACCTATGATATTACTGTTCCCAGGAACGGATTGCCAAGCACTGCCTTTCTCGGGAAATATGGTTAAAGGGTTCATCCTGTCACTAGTAGTCCTTTGCTTGACTGCTTTTCCCAAGCTCCTGATCAATCTTTAAACCTTCATTTAAAAATTAAGATTAAATACCATGGAGTAGAAAAAGGAACATAAATAATTCCATGTGGCATATTAAGGGCACAGACCCCCGAGGTATCTTTCTTCAATTCCTACATTTCCAAAGTCCAAGGAAATTGGATTTCTCACTTTTCCTCTTCCTAAACAAGACACTTAAAATTATGAAGCCCATGAAGTCTTCTCAGTGCTGGAACAATGATTTCTAAAGGCTTTTTAAAGCAGGCTCTAACCTTCCAGCAGAATAGCCTTTTTTCCCAGTAATCTAATGTTATTGCAGAGCCTTCAACACAGTACCAGAAATAGTTTGCTGTGGGCCTAAGAAGTCTGTCAGAGTAGAAAATTTGGTACAAAATCAGTAGCATATCAGAATATTTTTCTTCTTATAGGTTCCCCTGCCCTGCCTTTTATGCAGCATCTTGGACAAATAAGCTCTCTGAGCTGGGCTTCCTTTGTACCTCCCAGAATTCAGCTTTGCAGAGCTTCTGTTCTGTTTTAGGAGGCTTTTTTGGCAGCAGAGAGGCATGATAATGTTATACTCAAAAGTTAAAAGGCGAAAAATAGTTTGGCTTTTTGGGGAACTTGTTGATATCTTCAGTTTGTCTGAACTCACTGTTAAAATATCTACCCATGTAATTCATGAAACATATCAAAGTTGAAAGAATGCATTTTAAGGTAATGCCCTCTCCTAGGTTACTGATTAATATTGTGAGAACTCAGCCTGGTATTTTTTTCTATGACACAAGTAAATTGCACTCCCCAGTAAGTAATTATCTTTATGATCTTTTTTTTTTTCCTAATGTGAGAAGAGTATTTTCCTTCAGTAGAAAACCACTTATTTTTCTTGAAATGTAAATACTACCCTTCAGGAAAGATAACTGCCTGGAAAATTCTACCTGAAATGTGAATGCCTCCAAAAGCTACAAACACCTACAATCTTTAGAATTTAGATTACAAGAAAAAGATATGTACCATATTAATTATCCCTTTGTTAAAACTGCACTAGACTTCCCTGAGTGCAAAGACTTTAAGGTTCCAATTTGATTTTGCAATTCCCAGGTTTTTTTCATGGTAATCTAGTGACTGTTTAGAGCCTCAAAGGTGTTTTCACCTTATTTTCGTTATGTCACCAGATAGTACACAACCAAGTTATTTAGATACAATAAGCCTTGAAAATATCATCAAATCCATTCTAATTTCATTCATGCCTTGGAGATAATAATTTAAAGAGCTAGTCACTGCTTGCAATTAAGCATGGAGAAAATAGATCCGTCCCATAATTTATGTCTGCAAAGGTTGGGCTGGATTTGTAATTAATGTTTGCTCCTTTTAATGAAATACTCCAAAGGTCTGCACTTCTGTCATTCATGGAGGTAATTTTTCAATTGATTAGTAAAATAATACATGAAAAGTAAATGCACCTGCTTTAGCACAGAAATATCTTAGTCAAGTAGAGACAATGATTAGAGTGCTAAAAAAATATCATTTCAATACAGTAGAGACTGGAATTTTACTCCTCCAGAATTCAGAGCTCCCACTAAAGAGGCGAAAGGAAAAGGTAATTAAACTCCAACAACTTCTTCAGCATGCTTTCACCTAGTTTAATTCCTGGGTGGTTTTCAGCATAGTTAAATACTTTCAGGAGCACATGCCTGAACTGTGCATTTGCACAAGTGAAATATGTCTGGAATGCACATGTTACAGCAAGACACATTTTTGATATGTGTATACCGTTAGTATTTTTGGAGGGCATGAACAAATAATTTATATTGAGAATTTGTTTCCAGCGTGGATAAACACACCAAATTTGTCAGCGTATTTGGATTAGATTCTTTCTTACTTTTCAGCATCAAGCCTTTTCAAGCCTGAAAAATTGCAAGACTTGAGAGTCAGGGTCCTGCAGCTGCTGTTTTTAAATGATTTGTAATGTTCTTTCTCCAAAACAACTGCTACCAAACTGCTACCAAACTGCCTGCTGTGAGGGAATTGATGAAGATTCTGTTGGAATTTATCATTCCAGGAAGAACATTCAATGACTTCTGTTTTGTTAATTTAGTCATTTTAACACAAAGGATTATTATTTGTGTAGGAATCTCACATTCTGTAGTAGTGAATTTATTGGAAATTGTCCATAAATCAAATTAGACAGAATGCAGAGATGAAGCCGCAATCTGTGCTAAATTTCTTGAGAGCCACAAACATGGTAGTCCATGAGGTTTGAAGCCTCCTGTCATTTGGAATAAGGATTTTTCTTTCAGAGAAAGAAACAAGAGAAATGAATAACTGTGGAGAAAGCAGCCCTTATCCAGTGCTCAGCCTAGTGGAGCAGAGTAATCCAGACAGCAGAGCAAGGAGGTGTGTGTCGTCTGATAAAGGAGGACAAAAGAGTCAATGTCTCATACTTCCTCTGGCCAATATAATCACTAGATACAAAGATAGCTTCTCATCTTGTTTCACAGAGTAGTTGCCAACAAATTCTCCGGTCACAGTTTGAAAAATTGAACTCTGCTCAGTTATGGAAAAGGCATAGGTCTCTGTTCATGAAATATCTCATACTATGGCTTCCACATGACTGAGTCTATTTTGCTGCTGAAAAGAGCTTCATTTAAAGGCCTGTTTCTTTCCTCAGTGTTTCCTGGCTGGTATGCTTTAGGCAGCAATGTTTGGACTTTTGCTGACACTGGCTGGGCCAGCGGACAGCGGCTGTGAGTCACCTCAGAGGTGCTCAGTTTTCCCTCTGCACTGAAGGGAGCACAGGCTGGACTAGGTATGACTGACACTGTGGGTGGGCAATGGCATTTGACCGTAAGACTGCTTCTCAATCACAGCTCCTCTGAGAATACCTGCTTGTCCTTCTGTCCTGAGAGGAAAGCCTATGGATAGTGGTCCCTGCATGGCTCTAGCAGAGGAGGCTTCAGGACTTCAATCTTATCCTGGCTCTTATAAGAGGAAAGAGAAATGGTTGGAAGTGAGGTGTGGGTTAAAAGTGTTATTGCGCTAAGCCTAGGGGTGGGCTTCAGGAGTGATGGCAGGACACACAGTCTGTAGATGTTTTGACACCGAGCATGTTTAGCTTCAGTGTATTATCTTGCCTATCAGAATGTTTCACTTGAAGGATAAAAGTTTGTAGTTTTAGTGCTAGCAGTTTTAAGTGTTTGAATCATCTGAAGGATCCAGCTCTGATGCTTAAAGCTCGAGCAAAGTAGCACCTAAGGGCTATTAAAAATCTGGACCTTGAAATTCGTATAACTGACATTAAAGTCAATGGATGCTTAGTCAGACTTTAATTCTTTTTGCACACTAGAGACTCCAAAGGTGAAAATCCTGGCACCACTGATGTTTTGCCATTGACCTCACAGGGTCAGGATTTCATGCTAAAAGCCATAAAATGACACTGACATTTCATCACTGCTATCATGGATCAGATTCATAACAGTGACCCAAGAGAGAAAAATCTCCATAACCCATTACTACTGTGCATCTACCCAGCACTGTCTCACCATCTTCTACCGTGTTTAAAGAGAGGAAATAATCTATAGTTTGGAGTGGACTTTATTTTAGCCAGAATGAATAATAATGGAAAAGTCCTAGAATTCATTTTCAATCACCTCCATCGTGATTATTTTAAATTAATATGATTGGTAAATTCTATTTTGGATATGAAGGTTGTTTTTTTTTGTTTTGTTTTTCTTTCCTTTTTTTTAATATCTCTTCTAAAAAGGCTTTGTACTAAAACTGGAAGGTAAAATCCAGATTCTTGCTTAATAAAAGGAAATCGGGGATGAACCGATTTCTGTAACATGAAAGTACATGTATTATGCAATAGATGCTGCACATCATCAGCACTTACAGATGATAAACTGGTAAAATGCAAAACCATTCAGCTGACCTCTATCAGATCGTTTTCAAGACTGTAAATGCAAACTGTCAGCTGTACATTCAAGATGATGATGATAATATATGGATATGTGTACTGTAAAATCTGACTTCAAACTTACGCAGGCAATAATATGATGTATAACGTGGCAGCTGCTACCTCGGCAGAGTTTTGATGCTATAGAAGAATCTGAACCAAAATCTGTTACCAGTTAGAATTAAACAAATCCGGAATAACTTCACTGAATTCAGTGGAATTTCTTGGATTTGCTAAAACAGATAGCCTTTCCCACTGCTCTTCTCCACATATTTCTCTAAAATCAGAGAGGTGAGCCAAATGACAATCAAGTTCAGGGAAGCAGAGAATTACTGAAAAATAAGAATATTCTTATTGAAGAAGAAATTAAGCTCAACTAAACTTAAGTAAATCTTTTCCTCAGATTTGCAGGATTGCTGCAGTTTCTAGTTAAGCATGGAAAATTTGTCACCTCTGTCCTTTATACCAGCCCCTGGTAAACTTTAACTTTGCAAACAGCGATTTTTATCCATCACATAATAATATCATGGACTCTGACAGCTTCTTTGGTCATAAGTTATGTATTTTCTTTCAGTGCTGTACACAACTGACAGTTATTATTGAAAACTTACACACAAATTTGTTAGCTGATATCTCATGGTAACTAGTTATGAAGAAAAAAAACCAAACATGCTTTTGATAAAGCCCATCTAGGACAAATTGTACAGGAAATTTCTCCCAGCTGCTGCTTGTTACACACTGAGCCAACTGAAGTCAATGCAATCTTGGGATGCAGGTGTGAAACCCTGGAAAACAATTGTGAAAACATGAACCTGTAAGAGGAACTGTCCAACAGTGAAGGCAATCACAGTAGAGTTAAAGCAGTGCTATTAAATAATGAGCAGTAATAGGTGACTGTCTGCCTCTAAGTCACCATATAAAGCATCTGCTACCTGCTGCAGGCTACAGGATTAATTCTGAAACATGTAATTTAGCAAAGGAGCAAGACTTCAGTCTATTCAGTCTTCAGCAGCAAATAAATAGGTAGCGAATGCTTTGGCATAGATTGTTGCACTACTTTGTGGACAGTCACTCTGTCCAGTGCTTGGAATTACAGTTATATTTCTTACTTTTGATAAAGCTTGGCACTCTGAACTCCTCAACCCAACTTATTTAATTAATCGAAACTTTTGGGGGGTTGGATTAATTTTAATGTCTATTTTTTTGTTTCTAGGCTCATCTTGAAATACATGTATTTTTGAACCCCACACTTTCCACAGGTAAGCAATTCTGCTGTGAACTGTCTGGTGAAGTGAATAATTTCTTGTCATTGGCATTCAAATTCTGCACCCTCACTTTTAAAATTGCATTTTTTTTTTTCTTGTCATATGTGTAATAGAGTCATATTTTGAAAAAATAAAGTGTATGTAGAGGGTGAAGGGCATACAGAATCACACTCCTGGTTAGTATGTAACTTCTGTAACTGCTGATTGTACTTCTCCATGCATGCTGTTACCCAATCTGTACTACAGCTATTCTAGTTAAAGCACTCAGATTCTTGTGTGATTTTAGCATGTACTTGCAAAGCTACAAAGTTTTGAAGAGCCTGCCCAAGTTTCATCTACTGTGTGACTAACACTGGAAAGCAGATCACCTGCTACCACTATTAGTGATATTCATCTGAGAGAAATACTTAGATTAAATAAGAGTAAAAATTCTGGAAGTATAAGCAGAAGGTGTCACGTGAGATAGAATGGGCATTCTGGAAAAGGCTGTGTTCCAGATAGAATGAATTACGTGTTTTGCAGTGCTGCAATGGGCTGGTATCATGGGGGAAGCTAAACAAAATGTGTGGCACAAACAGTATCAAAGTCTCAGTTATGATCATAGCCATTGTAATAGCTTTTTACAAATGTTCACCTAGTAATTTGTGTCTATAAATTCATGTAGTGATAGATATTATAACACCTAGTAGCCTGTGTTTATAAATGCATACTAGTGATAGACTTGCTATCTTACTGGAATCAATGGGTTTGCATGTATTTAAGTACAAGCATAGCTTGAACTGGAGTTACCTGCTTAGTAAGTTATGTGCAGACTTTGGTTTTCCTTCATTAAGATTTCTATTTGTTGAACAGCAGCAGAACTTGAGATATTAGGGGTGCTTGTATTGCTTAGCTTTACTTCTCTGATCTTCTCCTGAAGGAGTCTGTGGAGACTAATTTAGAAATCTCCCTTACATTCCTGGAGGAAGTGGTGCGAACATTCCTGTTTGTGTCAAACTGCACTCTGAGTGCATATATTGACTTTAGTGGAGTAGCTTGGGCTTTCCACTATTCAATGAGACCTTGGATTCCTATGAGTTTCATGCAGTTGTACATCCCAGTCGGGACTGGTATATTATTTCCAAGAAATGTGTATTGAAACACCAGTTAACAATAAGATTTTAACCATTTGTTTCCCTGTTCACATTAGCAAAAGCATGTATTTATATCCTGAGCTTTTAAAAATTAACTTCCTGGACTTCTCTGGTGGTGTGAGAACAGTATTCAATGCAGATTTGTCCCTTGTATGGACACAGTATCACAGTATCACTAAGGTTGGAAGAGACCTCAAAGATCATCGAGTCCAAGCTGTCACCACAGACCTCATGACTAACTGGTATCATCTCCTAGCAACTCCCTTTGTGCTCACATTTTTAAGCTCTTGAGGTCAATTTTGCCTGTGCAGTGTTGCTCTAAACTTTGAGATGAGAATCAAGCCCTCTTTATTGGGGGCTTTTCTTAGAATGTGAAACATGTTTCCTTCCAGAATACCATGTAAATTTTTCTAAAAGAGGTGCTTTGCAAATAAGCTATTATGGTGCTAAAGAAAACATTGATTAGCTTTAAATGGCAGTAACAATTCAAGTGCATAAAGACAAGTGCATCTGCTTTTCAGTTTAAGCTTCTGAATTTAATAATTGAAAGAAAAAATACAATAAGGTGCAATACAGTAATGTTCTGTGAAATGCATTGTGCAATTATGACTGCCATAACTACAATTGTCTTACCAGATCATATTATGTTACTCAAACTGTCTTTTAAAGCAAAATAGTTCTTTATTACTTTGTTATTTGAAATTATATATTATCTGGAAAGGGCTGTATGCTCTGTGTGTTGAATCAGGAAATCTGAAAATTCAAAACACCATTCAAAATTAATATGGTATCCAGCTGATCTATTTATTTTTCAGTCTTGTCAGCATTGTTTTTGCATGTAAAAACTCTGGGTTTAGGTTGTTTCTTTCCCAGTTCCCTCAACTGCATCATGTTACATTTTGCTTAATGTACATACCATCAGAATTATAGAAAATAGATTTTGGTTATGTATTGTGCAGCTTAAGTTTAAAGAGATTCTTGACACCTTTCTTAGCTGCTGAATTGTGTAAGTCACTAACTGTCTGGATTAGAGCATGACTGTACTATTCACACAATCTTTGTGCTGGAAAGAAGCTGTATGATGTAAAAAGACTTCAGCCTGAAGCAGCAACAGCTTTATACCCATTTGACAGAATGAGAGTGTGATTTCTTCAGTTGCAGAAGACTTTGGATGACAACAGGAGTCTTCACTTAGTATGAATACCAGAAGTGTTAAATGAAGGATATTTTGTGTGAACATTCTGTGTGAAATACTACTTTTTAAACATTTACATCTACACTTAATCCTTGTAGCTCTTGGAATTTCTTGCAAGGATTTTAGTGAAAGCAAGTATTCAGTAAAACTGTGAAATCTGAAAAGGTAGCAAGCTTCCAAATTTAGGCAGGTCAAGCCACGTCAAATAAGTGGGGGGAGAACAGAAATGGCATATAGAAAGCAAGGAGAAAAGAATGATGTGCTGGCGTGGCATTGTTTGCTAAATAAAATACATATTGGGGAGGGAAGTCTGATAAGCAGAATAATGGAAGATATATGAAGAAAGGATAGGGAGGATGCACTTAAAGCAGTGAATGATGACTCAAATCAGGAATATAGGGACTGAAATTGCATTTTGCATCTTGAAAATCAATAAGCACCAAGATTTGGTCTTGCCTACTTTCTCTGTCTTCCAGATTGTATTAGTCAAGAAGTTGTACTGGATTAGGCTCAAAACTGTAATGAGGAGAGGTGATGAAAAGATGTTTGACTAAAGAAACATTTTGCTAGTGGAAACCACAGTTAGTTCCTGAAGTTTCCTGTAATTCATGTAGTTCCAGTAAGAGGCATATTTTAATTGTAATTGAGCTGCAGGTCATGGTTAAATTACAGAAGTGTTAAGAGTCATTTTTCCACCCCCCAAAAAAATAAAATTCTTCAAAGAATTCCTTGTTGTTCCTAACTAGAAGAGTGGGGTATAGGCTAGGAAAGAGAGTGATGCACTTTGATATAGCTGTTTAATTAGTGTGGGTCATTGTTGCTCAAATCATACCTGTAACTCCTCTGTGTGTTGCAGCTCTTCATGTTTCATATCAAATTATCGCAGGCCACACAACCTATTTTTGATAGATGCTAGTGTGTGCATGCAGACCTGTACGCACTCGTTTGCAGTGATTTCTGATCTAGCATAGTTTTGTAAAGCCATCCTGCTCAATAACATTAAAGATGATAAATGAATATATAAATCTAAGGGGAAAGTACCAAAGTGAACTTTTTTGCATAAAATAACCATGGTTTCCAATGATTTACAAAGAGATCCCTCCTCAGCTTAATGCCTGCTGATGAAGATCAGTTCTATGCAACATTTTCTTCTCATCTCACCACCCCATATTTGCAGTTTTTCCTTATTATGTCTATTCCCTTTAAAATCCAATTTTCTAGTTATACTAGTGTTTATTAAAAGCTTGAGTGTAAGGTCTTTGTTTACCCAATGATCTATTTTCATCATAACTGTTTATAATGGTTAAACCTCAACAACTTAAACACTTTACACAAAATAATGTATTTTCAATAAATTGAAATATTAACCAATCATATGTAATGGTTCAGTTCTAGCAAAATGATTGCTAGAAATCCTTGGGGTTTCATATAAATTGAAAACTGTATTGACTGACCAGGCTGCGCTCGAATTACATTGCATTTGGATCAAAAAGCATAGAGAAAGTTCTCATTATAGTTCCCTGACATTAATTTGAGCATTTTTATATGTGTGTCCTATTAAGTACTTTAAGTGCTTTTTGATAATTGTGCTTTGTAGTTTTTACAGCACTTCAGCCTATTCCCAGTTCAATTTCCTCTTTTATCCGATGTTTGAAATATTGATTTCTGACAGATAAAAGCAAACCTTATAATCTCAGCAGCATGCAATAAGTGAGTAAGACGGGGCTACAGAATGCATCGGGGAATGGTCATATTTGAAACTGTCTTTGTTTTATTACATTTCGTCAACAGAATTTACTTACCGCTGGCTGATATTTATGTAAAAGCAGGACTCCTGATAGTCCAGTCATATTACTAGTTCCTGGTATACTTTTGCATTTAGTAAGATAAAAGAAGAAACTCCCTTGGTGGTTGATGATTGCAGCTGCTTAAACTGCTGTCAGCTGGCTTGAAGTAACTGTGATTTATCTTCTTCAGATTGTGCAGCGTCGTGTCCATGAACTTCCAGAGTTTGCATTAAAAAGTGACAGAACATCAGAGGGCCAGAGGCTTCTTACACTGTGGCTCTGAAGGTAAAAGAAAGAGACACTGTACTTGTTCTGTGTTTGGGAATACTGTCCAAGCCCTCTGCAATGCTCTTGTGACATGAAAGAGATCTTAAAGAAATAAGTTGGAATTTTGAATGTGGACTAAATGCAATGAAAAGATTATAAGGAATATAGAGTTGATGCTTTGTCTTACATATTTTCGTGTTGTCTAGTCTGCAGTCTCTAGAAACTGGAAAGCAGACCACAAAGAATTCAGTCTAGCCAAATTTCTAGCTGAATTCAGCTTGTATCTTCTTTTCATTATCCAGTGTAAGCCCTTTTGTGTCTCACAAAACACTTCTATTCAGCTCCACTAGCACCCAGAGTAAAAGATCAGAATATATAATCTACAGGGAAGTAGCTTCTTCATTTCTGACAGTATTTCCTCTGAAGTTGTGAAAATCGAGATCGGAATACTGGTTTAGAAGGCGAGAAAAGTTCCTCAGGTTACACAGTAGCTTTGACAACCGATAGTAAACCTATCAGTGTGAGAATACAACGGTCTCCACCCTGAAGTCTGGGTCAGGATGGAACTGAGTATCTTTCTGTTGAGGCATATGTTTTCAAGACAGATAAGGAAAGGGGGAAAGAACACTGAGATTTTATTTAATCTCAAATTAGCCATCTCTAATTCAGACAATTGTTTTTTCTCAGTCCTGGAAACATTTAAAACAACCATCTTGCATCTAGGCCTTCACACACTTGGATATAGAACAGTTTTCATACAAAGGGCATTTTAAAATGTTGTATTAGTGAATTTTGGTTGTTATGGACTGGAACTCCGCCAGCCACTTAGCAGTTAAAGGTTTAATCTCCCAGCAATTAAAGTTTTCATTACTAAGCAATTAGCGCTTAAAGTTTTAAGTGATAAACATTTAACTGCATTCTGGAAATGCTGGGTTGGTGATAGCAAAGCTGGGCAGGGTTCTGAGGAATAGCAGGCTTGGAAAAGTGCCTTGGTTAAGACTGTCAGGGGGGAAAGAGCTTCTGAGACTCGCTCATAGTCTATGGAACAAAGCCTACTGGAACAGAGCTTGCTCAGATGTAGAATGCACTAGAGACAGAGCCTGTAGGCAATGAAAAAAGGGTGAAGTCATTATGAAGACTTTGTAGCTTAGCAGTTGAGTTTAATATGAAGTCAGAGCTAGAGATATAAACTCGAGGATCATGGTGCATGGTCCAGTCTGTCCTAGCTCCATCCAGATTCACGTGCTGACGTCAAGGTATGCATTTCATATAATGTGAACATAGGCAGAAAGTGCTGTTGTTGGGAGAAAATGAGGACTGGGTGGAATTAAGCTTTGCAGCAAGGCTTCTGCAGTCATGTTTTGAGAGCTGGGAAGTCTGAATGAGTAAGACCACAGAACTGAAATAACTGAAGATCAGCCAATAAGAAAAAAAGACAGCAGGATTATTGGTTAAATTACAGCTGACAGCAATTATGTTATTGAATATTCAGGTAAAAAAATGTATGAGCCCCAAGTATAGCAACATTTAGGTTTTTAAAAATATTTTGCATCCAGCTTTAACATTCTAGGTGCATCCAACCCAAATTTCTGTGTTTCAGCAGACCAACACAAAAATATGCATACATACATACACAGGCTACATTTCTATACATTACATATATGCAAGGTGAAGCACCAACACAAAGAAACCTTAGACAATCTCCAATAGAATTTCAAGGGAGCTGTCTAGTGGGTTTCATATTGGATTGGCTGTTTACAGTTTGCTGTTTAACAAGAAAGTATATTGCAAAATGTTTACCTCCTAATAAATGCAGACCATTATGACATCAACTCCCAAAGTCTAATGGTATAAAGGCAGTTGCAGAAGCTGTCTCTTACAAAATACTATGAATACTATCTAAATTGGCTAGCTGAATGGAGAGTGAGTTCATGAAGAATTTGAAAGAGAAAAGTACAAAGCAATTACAATAGAACTGATGATTTTTGCTTGAGGTTCTTGTGGGAATCAAGATGGAAAACAAGCCATGGAATAGACCATCTGACATTTTCTAATGGCCTCTTTGAATCTGACACTTTATACAATGGTATATGCATGTACACTGTAGTATTATAGCTGACAGAATTACCCTAGTATTTTTATCTGTGAAATTTCATCTTAAAATTTAAATCTTGATCTTTCAACTGATAGCATTAAGCACACCAAACTAACACCATTAAATCTACAAGCTGTTCAACAGCTTCAGAGGACTATGATTTAATACCCCTAACTTTGTATATGGGAAGGATTGTGTTGACCTGAATGGAATTACCACATGCTCAAGCACCTACCTAGTTGCCTTGTTTGATGGGGGATGATGTCTTTGTGTAAAACAAAGACAATTAAACAGAGACAAATCATCAAGCGAGCTCAGAGCAAGTTCAAGTGTGCAAGTGCCTGTGGACAGGTAACTGGCTATATGGATAACCATTACACCTAAAATCTCTCTTAAGACAATCTGTCTACGTTTCCAATGACTCGAAAAGGAAAACAACAAAAAACCCCCAAACAAATGACAAAAAACACAACAACAAAATTGCTTCCAGTAATAAAGAAGTGACATTGAAATGCCTCATAAGGTCCTGGTGCTAAATAGATTTTAAAACCCCAACACTTAAATAAAGTTTGGTCACAAGCATGGGAATCCATGCACTGAAAGTCAGCCAGTTTGGTTGTTTCCACCTTGTTATTTCTGTAGTGAAATTTGTGAAGCACTGCAGGAAATTTTGGAATAATATTTTTAGCGATCCAGCTTAGGTGACTGGTCTTTCTCTGTATAATGCATACAGCTGGCCAGTTCAAAAGCCCTAATTTGGATCTTATGCACATGTTTGAAAGTTGGACAATATGGACCATTCTTTCACTGCTTACCCATTTATCGACCATTTAAAACTCAATTTCAACACTAATCTGATACCCTGCAGTCATTACATCTCTCAGAACAAGTGTGTATTACGTTACAACATTGCTTGTGTCTTCTGTTAGAAAGCCAAAAGACACTACTGCATTTTGTTCCACTCTAAAACATACACTGTATGCACACTACAGGCATAAACTAGCATATTTCGTCAGTATGTTTTCTGTTTTGACTTGCTGCTGTACAGCTTCAGAAAACAAAAAGAAATTGCCTTAATAGATGACTTCTCTAATGTCAGACATTCTGAGCTGCTGTGACTTCTATTTCCATGTACCCAGTATAAGAAAACTAAGACACTGTAATGACAGTAAACACTTGCTCTGGTGATTCCTACATACCTGAGGGCATATAACTTTGGGATTCTACCTGAGATTTTTGGAGCATCTTTTTCAATAGAACCCAGTCTTTTTTAGTGGGATTAATCCTCTGGGACTCCAGTAGGATGCTTGAGGAATTAGTGCTCCATGTGTATGTTTGCAAGTATTTTTTATGTTTCTTTTTATAAGTTAGGCAAACTGATAATGTTAGAATATCTTTATATAATTCAAAACAAAACAAAACAAAGAACAACAAATAGAAAACCCAAACAGTAACTCTTCTACTTCATACAAGCACTGTAAGCTGAATTCCTTTTTTACCTCAGTCTTTCCACCTTCCTCTTTCTCTTTTATTCTCTTTGATGTCTGCAGCTGTTGCCTGCCGAATAAGGCCAGCAGCTGCCTGCAGCGATGCTGTTTTACCAGCTGTTTAAGGTCTACTATTTACCAGGCAGCCAATTCTCTCCTGCCCTGTGCTGCAATGTGTTTCTCAGCTTGGTGGCATGCACGTAGCCTGTGAGCTGACAGTCCAGGCTCATCACAAACCCTCAGCCTGGAAGTACTCAGCAGCTAGGGTGTTCATGTTGATTTCCTTGTTAAACAAAGTGTCCAAACTGTCAGAAGAATGATATCAAACACATTACACTACATAAGCATATGACAATATTTCTCTTTATTTTAGTTCCTTAATAACATCTTTAACTGAATGGGAAAGAACACAGACTGCACAGCCCTGGGGAACCTTGTTTCAACATTTGTTATTGGAAAAACGTATGGCTTTCAAAAGATAAAATGTATTTCAAGTATCAAATCTCTCCCTATGCTGAGCTAAATTCTGCCTTGATGTATGCCTTGTACACTCTGCGTTGACAGATGTGAAGTTCAACTAAGAGCAAAATTTGACCAGCTGAATTTAACATAATAGGATTATGAATACTACAAGTGCAAAGGGGTTTCTAAACATTAAATGCTACAGTGTGCCTGAATACTGTTTCCACATTTAGTCCTAGATAGTCTGGTTGTAGGACTATACAGTAACAAACCAGCAAAGGAATATTTTATGGTAGAAATGTTGAATGTTCAGGGTTTAGAGAGACAGATACTCAGTAATGTTCTGGGAGAGTTTTATATAAGTTTATCTTAATATTTGTAGCCTTTTTTCTTCTCTTTCTCTCTCTCTTTTTTTCCCCTTTTCTTCTGCTCAAATATTTGCCTGGATTATTTAAAGTAATAATAGAAGTTTCAAATTCTGCATAACAACACAAGTCAGATGTATTCTGAGGTGGTTTTATTGATGTTAATGAAACATGAAACAGTGTTTGCAAATGCAAAGCACATTGTTCAGCTGGAACTTTTGCCAGTGACTGGGACAAAGCTTTACGATAGTGACTCACTGTAATGGCCTTGTCTTTACTGCTCTTACTGTAGACCAATCATGGAACCAATCTTGTATTCCAATTGTTTTTTCAGCAGCTCCATGTAACAAAATAGCTTTTTATTTCTGTATAGAACAGCCACTCAGAGAGGAGCAGACGAGGAATCTTCCAGTAAAACAGGTTCCTATCAAACTTTTCTCGTTTTCACCAGGGGTGGAATTTCCAGCAAAATTGAGAGCAAAAGACTTCATCTGCGACAAAATTGTTGGTAGCTTGTACCTAGTTCTTAGCGTGTTGAAATCTGAGGTACTCAATCAGCTAACAGATTTTTCTGAAAGGTTATGATAGTTAACAGAGTAGGTTACCAGATGATGCATCCTTCATTCTTAACTTTTGAGTTCACCTTCCCTTGCAAGTGGTTTGTGGAAAAACAAAGTTCAATGGATATTTTCACCATGTATTTTGTTAAAAGTCTAAAAGAGAACGTCAAGATAGACATGCCCAAACTCAACAATTCTTGGGTGGTACAGGTAGTCAGCTGGGATATGAACAATGCAGACTTTTCAGCATGTTTTTTTGCCAGACCAAGAAAATGGACTTTCATTTCTTCCATTACCAGCAAATTATGTGTATAGTTGTGAAAGTCATTCCTCATCATCCCTTCCAAGGATTTAATGCTCATTTAAATAAAAAACTTTGACTTTCTAAAGTCTTTTCTGTCAAGCTCTAATTATCAAGTTTTGTTCATAGTTCAAACCATTCTTTTCATATACTGCAATTTGAAAACAATATGTAGTATAGAGCCAAAAAAACTTGCCTCTATAATGATCAGTACATCACTGAAACCCTGCACAACTGACAGGGCACTGTTGGGGCACCTGTGCCTCAGCTGTGCATCCAAGAGGCTAAATGTCAAATGTACTGTTCCCTTGCATCAAACCTTGCTGATGTCAGGATATGGGGAGATACTTTAATGAAAGAGATTGTTGTTTAAAGAGTTAGATTGGTTATTTTTTAATTACTTATGTCAAAGATAAATTTGGAGTTTAGTAGAGTTTTTGTTACTAAGGAGAGAAACAAACCAAATTTTCCTGTAAAATTGCAAAAGGAGAAAGCCATCCACAGTTCCACTTTTCCAGTGCTGGCAGTAGCTCAGTATGTATCACCTTGCTGTCAGATTCCCACAGGTGTTCTCTATTTCTGACTTTGGTTTTTTTGTGAGGGTTGGCCTATCCCTTCTCTGTATTTGTCTGGTGACTTTTCTGTTCCATTTCATGTTCAGTCTTAGAGTCATCATCTCTTGAAAACAGTTTTCAGGGCTAATGTAGCTACAACTGACTGGATCTTTATATCTATTTTTGGTAGTTAAGTATGGTTTTCATTTTTTTCTTCATCTGTCTTTTTAGATGTGAATGGATACTGGTATAGCATTGTACTAGTGATCAAGTGATCACATCAGGTTTCCTATCTGTCCTGTGAACCTACAAAAGCCTGTTTGTGCAACTCAAGTTAGTCAGAAATGTCTTGCCTGAACCCTTATTTGTCAAAGCAGGCAAAGATGATTATTGTCAAAATCAAAAGGCTTCACACAATCAGTTGCTTTTCTTAGAGCACTTTCTTTATAGAGGAGAAATGAAGAAAATAACCTTTGTCTTCCCCCCCCCCCCCCCCCCCCAGTATATGCAGGATAAAATATTTTCTTTTTTTCTTCCTAGATGATGACTTTTCAGAATTTTGTGTTGGGTGGAGTTTCTTGTTGCTTACACAGCTGTGGCTAATTGATTCTCTATCAGTACAGGCAGGAATGCAGGAAAGGGAGCCTGGGAGCTGTGCACCTTGTTACCTTAATGAGGGACAGCTGAAAACTAAGAGCAAGAATTTGACTCAAAGAAAGTGCCACGTCTGAGGCTGGTGAGGAAGAAAAGGTTGCTGGTTGCATGCAGTGTAGGGTCCAAGATCAGTGGCAATATGGAGAGACATGCCTGAGGAGAAGTCACCTGGCTGTGAGTGAGGTAGGCTGCAATGGTGGGGGGGAGGGAAGATGCACTCTGTGTAGTGGAATACTGAGGCCACTGCTTGCTGGCACCAGGTGTATTCTCAAACTTCAGATTTATGCATAAGGATTGCATGTTTTTGTTAATAGAAGGAATTCTGGGGTGAAGGAAATGCTGCCTGGCATTAGAAAGGTGTGAAATTTGTGTTGTGCCTGCAAAGCCCTTCGGGGGAACCTCTTACACAGTGCAGAGTATTGTCTTAATTGTATCTTCTTGATTCATGTAAAAAGTACCTATATGCTAAAAAGAAGTCAGATTCTCCTTCTGTAGGAGAATTCTGCCCAGGCTTGGTAGAATATTGTTGAGCACTGTATATTCAGGATGTGAATGTTTAGAAAGGTGCAAAAGGGATTAAACAGGAAATTCTTCAAGGGTGTTTTTTCCACTGTCTTTATGTATTGCTTACTATGTAAATGCCACCTTCTCTTATGAGGAAGGATATGCTGTGGTTTCACCCTTGACCGCATGGGCATTGTACATCCTTATGGCATGGAACCTTGTGCAAGTGTCTTCCCTTTTCTGACCCTTTTCAGCTCTTCCCAGTGATTTAAACGTAAAGTAGTTTGGAGTACCTAATAATGTTGCTCTGCCTTTTCAGGAGGATCTACTATCTCTGCTTTGGACTTTTGTTAAGTCTTTTTCCAACTCTGAGCACTGAGGGGGACAACTTCTCCTGTATCTAAAATACATAGCATAAAAAAATACCTGTAAAGCACTGTATAGTCCTGGCTTGAGCTTTGTGGTGACACTGAAAACAAGAATTACTCACTAGTGCAATTTACTAATATGAATGAGTCTTGCACCTTGAAGAGGATGAGAACAGATATTCCTGACAAGAAATACTATATTTATCTGTTAATATCCTTAATTAAAAAACAGACAAACAAAAACAAGAGGCAGGGATATGGGTGAAAAAGTTCTAGGATAAGCTTGTCCCTGTAGCAAGACCAGACACTCAGCTGTTACAAACTGGCAGTGATCCACTGGCTTCAACACAGCTGTGCTGATTGTGCCAGCTGAAGAGCTGACCCTGAATATTATCAAAGTTTTCTTGGAAGTGCCAGGAAAAGAAATCCTTTGCAATTTCATCTTTAAGGACTAGGGATTCCTGTTTTTATAACTGCAAACTTCTGAACATTTCAGAATGAAATGTGGAATACAGAGACAGGCAACACCACACTGACTGTATTTGATTAGGATAATCCATTTTTTCCTTCTGTGTGGTTACTACAGCCAAGCAATTATTTATCATACTATCAACTGCTTGAAGCAGTGTAGACTGCAGGTTAAATTTTTGCATGTCAGTGTGAGCTTCTGCTCCAAGTTCTCATTGAAATCTAATTACTTTCATCTTCAAAAGAAATTTTAATGACTTATAAGTATCTACCCTTCTGTTTTAATTGTACTTTGTAGACTTCACATTCTGCAGATAAAAAGCACGTATTTTTCTTTCCTTTTTTTCCTTTCATCTGAAAACATCATTGACAAGTTCTTTCTAGAGCTCTCCTGTCCGCTTCTTATTAGTCATATTCATATAAGATGCAAATCTAGGAATACGTAACACATGCACATTGAAATCCCATGACACATCTAGTACTTACCACAGGCAAAAGGTTTATATTTGCCAGGCACTGTTACTTTGATTAGCCTGAAATCAGATGCTGGTGTCTGGAACAGTCAAATAAACCTATTAAATATGAAGTGGTAAGTGTGTTTGGGACAAGTCCCAAGACTTCTCTTGGACTGCATGTGGATCAAAGCAGAAAAGAATCAAAAGATATTTCTGTGCCTGTATGTGTCTTATCCTATTCTCACTTCCATGTGCCTGCTGCATGGATGTCTCAGGTGCCATTTGTTCCTTCACATTGGCATCTTCACATGTTCCTGTGTTTTCAAAGTTCTCTTTTGCTATGAGAATCTTTCTTTCACTCATCCTCATAAATATTAATTACTCTGGTCCAGCTGAAATCAATATAGATAGACCGCTTCAAAGTGGAAAGTTATCCCATTTTTTTCATAAGAAGCTGTAGTCTTGATTTCAAAGTTCTGGTCAATATTTGGAATGTAAATGAAACATGGATGTGACCTGTGAATGGCTGCCAGTGATTGGAGCTCTCTGAAGTATCTGGCATTAATAGTTAGGCTTCCAGTATTCTTAATCGGCAGCGCTGGATTTGTTCTGTTCCACCAGCCCTTTAGAAAGACTTACTTCTCTTTTGGTTTCTCAGTAAAGTTGTGCACTATATAGCATTTAAATATCTTGCATCAAGGTGTGAAACATTGCTGTGCTGGAGACAGTGAGCCTGTAAAGTCTTTGGCCTTGTGTGGCATACTGGATGAGTATCAATTGAGTGATTTCTTTGCTCATTTCTATAGATTTAGAATGTTTTCCTAATGTGCTTACAGAATCATGGAATTGTTTTGTTTGGAAAAGTCCTCTGAGATCACCAAGTCCACCCGTCAAACCTAACCATGCCCACCATGTGCTATGTCTCAAGGTGCCATGTGTACACAGGTTTTGAGTACCTCCGGTGATGGTGACTCCACCACCTTGTTGTACAGCCTATTCCAATGCCTGGCAACTCTTTCAGTAAAGAAATTTTTCCTAATACTTACTGCAATACTATTGCAATTGGAGGCCCTTTTTTCCCATTCTGTGGCTTGATAGTAGGAAGAAGAGATCAACATCTGGTTGTTCAGTAGATTATAACTCTACAATACCATTCCAATTACAACATCTGTCAGACTGTTGGACTCCACGCATGACTAAATGTGGGCCAGATCATTTAAGTTCTCAAGTGCCATATGTGATAAACCTCTGTGATAGGTTAAACTATGTGATGATATTTTTAAAAATTATTTTTATTTTTAAATTTAGTTGTGACTGCAAAGAAGCAGTAAGATCCTGTATGGTTTGCTAGACCAAGCTTTACCACAAGTTTTAGATGGGGACAAAACACAAGCATCCAGTCTAGGTGTAAGCTGTTAATATGTATTAGCAAAAGGTTCAGCATTAATGTTCCTACAGTTTTTGTTGCTGCATGAAACCTGCTTGGGAGAATGTAATGGAAGAGCACGTTTTAGCATGTGCTTCATCATGAGGAATGCAGCACAAAAATGTACTGCTTATATTTTAGAAAGGTTTAAAGTACCTCCGTTGTGAAAGATTCCATTGGATCTGTATTGCACTCAGGAATAAGTGAGACTCATGAATCTCTTAAAAATCTGTTTTCAGGATTCCTGAAGAACAGCATTGAGAGATGTATCTCTAGATCTGATGTGCCTGAGTATTTTTTTAAATTGCAATTTATTTTCTAACTGTAAACTGGTACTTGTGCTCGTCTACTTAAATGATTGTCCAGCTTTAGAATTCAGTTACTGGTTATGAAGGAATTTTTTTAATAGCTCATTTTTAGCTAATAAATTACTATCAGCCATGCAAAGACAGATTGGTAGGATATAAATGAAATGCTATAATTATACAAGGGAGTGGGTCACTGACCTTTGGATTGCAATATCTGGTCTCTTTTGTCCTTTCTTTATACCGCCCAGTCTACAGGATGAAATTGCGTCTTTTTCTTTGGTTGTCTCAAGAATGAGGTGGTATTAGAAACTAGTGAGGCATGGCACAATGTAGGTGTTCATAGCTTGCAATAATTTACCCATTTTCATTTTGTTTGATTTTATTAACACCTGTGTCTCCAGGGAACACAGGGAGGAGGTGAGGAAAGGAGAGAATAGTTCAGCAATAATCTAATGATCAGCACTTACACTCCCCCCCAGCCCTGCTGTTATGTCAAATGTCAAGATACCTCACAGCTAGGCAATTTATAATACAAAATGCATATATATAAAGGAAGAGGTGCAGATGGTAGTAAGCTATATGGCATGACATACATGGAGGAAAGCAAGGAAGTCATTAAAAATATGGATTTTTTTTTTAATGCAGTGGCTGTTTGTCAGCTGGTGTAATTGGCATACATCAAGACAACCACTCAGAATATACCATTAAATGAATCAGTTGCTTAATGGAGGTTAATCAAAATTCCTTATAAGGGAGTAGCAAAAAAATTATTGGTCAGCATTTGAAGACCAGTTAAAAGACCACATATGAAAACATGGAATTGCTTCATCAAAGTACTTGGTAGTGGAGTATTTCTGAAGATATTGGCGTTCTAGATAGTGGAACACAAAGATTTGCTGTCAAGTTAACCAAAGCATTCTGAGATTTGACAAATTACAGTAGGGTTTAGTTACAGACCTGATTTAAACATGATCAAATAAATTCAATAGCAAACTTTCACAGGCAGAAACAAGAGTTTCGTTACTGTGATTTCTTTTTCTCCTTACTTATTAGAAAACTTTCTCAGTGCAGTGTGAATATAGCATTACATTGCCTTAGCTGTCAGTATTGTGGTGTTTTTAATGTTATGAAATGAAGCAAATCTGCATGGAGAACTATGGGACTACCCCTATTTTGCTTGTAAGTGTGATTACTTGATCTTGGATTTTAACAAAGCTACTTCTTCCTTTGCATCTAAAATTCTATGTGGATTTTCCATATTCGGGCAAACACTGTACATTTAACAAAGCTGTGCTTAGAAGTTTTATTTGCATTTCTGTAGGTATTGCATTCATATGACTGGTATTAATACTCATCTGAAAAAACTGCCAGAGTTTAAAAAAGTATGAAGTAGCTCAGTTTTAGATTCCTTTTTGTTAGGGACTTAAAATCTGTAGTGTCTGACTGCAGTAATAGATTTATTGTGGCTATATGCTCTGTTCTTTTAGATTTGAATTCTTTGCTCACAATCTAATGGTAGGTTTTGTTATTTTCTTTGTTTGTGTTCCTGTGATTCATGTATGCAGTAATCTTTGAGGAGGAGGGATTGAAAGATGGAAAACAAAGATAGGAAGCCTAAAGTGCAAAAAAACATACAGGTTATTCCTTGCCATCACCTGTCTTATCCTAGGAGAAGTATTGAAAGTGATACAATTTTTGAGATAAGGGTATGTCATGAGTTTAAAGCATAGAGAGAACAAATCAAGCCTGCTGCCTAGTTATCCTTCTAGACTTTATATAAAAAAATCCTCTCTTTTTTTTCTTTCTTTCTTTTTGGGTGTAGGGCTTGAAAATGTAACAGTATCACGTTTGATATTTGGCAAAAGAAAAGGTTTTTGTAGTGAGTGTTTTAGTCTGCAGATCCCATTTTGTATCCTGATAAAAGTGGTTAAGTTACAAAACATGACATCAATAGAAGGGTACTTAAATGAAAGGTTTATAGTGAGACCTAAAATAGTGGGTTACACTCTAAGAGAAAGCTGACTTGAAAAAATAGATGTTAACTGAAAAACCCATGCTCTCTTTTGACTTATTTGGGTTTTAACATCTTAGGACTTTAAGAACAGTCTTCAGCAAAGCATATAAGGGTGTGCTGCAGTGTAGGTCATGGTGATCTCTGAGCTACCATGGCAAGATAAGTGCACTTTTATTACAGTCACTTTGAGAAGCTTTCTGGTGCCTGAGCTAGCGTTTCTGAATACACCTGCAGTTTAGAGGTGGCAGCTCATTTAGAGTTACCACAAGTATTTATATACCATGACAATACATCAGAGTAATAAGCCTTATCAGTTCTGTGGTTTAACCTGCCTGTGAATCATTGGTTTCACTTAGTTGAATTTTTTAATAATAGGGCTTTCTAATTATAATTGAACATAACTAAGACTTTAAACAAAACATTATTTAACATTGAAAAGATCAAATTGCAATTTTTTTCCCCCCTGAAAATATTGCTTTGTCAACAAAAACCAACTCCAGTTATTTGTGGAATTAAATTCCAATTTGGAACTGCTCTCAGCTGAGTGAGGGGGGAGAATGGATAGAGAGAAAGACAAAAGGTAGTGCAGCAGAAAAAAAGAATCAAACACAACCAAAACCAAACAAAAACCCCACCAAAACGCACAAAAAACAACCCACAACCACCCAACCAAGCAAAAAACCCCAAACCAAAAAAGCAACCTCCACCTGAAAGATGTGGTTGGTTGGATTTGCCATGATTGTCGGTCCTGTTAAGCACAGGTCTGTGTTCTGTACGTTACTAGTTCTGTTGCAGGCGGTGGGAGCTGCAGACTGTGGCAGTGCTGAATTGCTTCCGATTTGTGCTTGAGTGCTGTAGGGGAAACACTCTGGGAAAACTGAAAGATGGTTAGCAGCTGTATGAACAGGCAAACTCTGATGTTATCATCTGCCTCTGTCCTGATCTCAGTCTATAATCTGTCACACGTTGTTCCTGTGTGAATGTGCAACAGTAAAATGAAGTCAGCGGAGAGAAGCACAACTCACTGTTCACTAGAGAGCCACATGGTGTGCAGGTGGACAGTCTAGTTGCCCTGGCAGTGTAGGAGGGAGGAGGGCATATTAAGAGAGGCAAGAATTTCCATCTACAAGTGTGTGTGCACGTACTATTGCTTTCTGCATGTTGATAACTCTATTTTGTGTTTCTTAGTTCCAGTACCTCATGCTGTATTCTCTTCCTGCAGTTGACAGTATTAACTCTACAGGTTGCAACTGCCTGTGCTTGGTGGTTTGAAAAGTATTTCATGCACAGTCTTCCAACCATCTGTGTGGTAAATGTTTGAATGGAGGACAGTTTAAACCCTTGTGGAACTGTGCTTCCAACCGTCAAGTCAGCTTAACTAAGACTGCAGCCTGCCTTTGGCGAGGAACTGTGTGTAATTGTTACAGTACAGGGTGTTGCTTTTTCCTTTTCTTGTCGCATGCTTCTTTGGAACCAATCAAGACCCCTAATGAACCTTGATAACAGTAATTGGGGGAGTTTTCAGAAGCTAACAATTGCTCTGCAGCATTAGGAAACAAACCAAGGTTGTAAATAGAAAGTCAGCAATGGTACCACTCTGGCTCAGACTACATTTTGCTGTGGTGACATGATGAACAGCACCTCTTCTGTAGGGATAAAGGTAAAATAATCCCACCCTCATTCTCTTGGGCAATGCTTCCACTTGGTGTTACATTGGAGTTCTCAGGACATCAAAAAAAAGCATGAAGCATCACCAGAGCCATAAGCCTCTCCTGGCCTCTCTCCAGTGTTATTGTAATTGAACGTCAGATCCAGATGGTTTATGTGATTGTCTTTGGGAGATACTGCCAATGAGGTTCCAAGGGAGCAAAACTATTTGCTTCTATATGATAGTGCTTGTTGTTCCTTAAGAATTTCCTGATGTGAGACACAAAGAAACGGAAGACACTGAATTTGACAAATTGTGGCAAGAAACAAATAGATGCATGTTGCCCAGACTGCCACTACTGATGGCTTGTGGGCTCCTTCCTCCCCACTTTCTCCTTCCCCCCTCACTGTCATCAGTAATACTATGACTTAGCATACTTCCATCTACCCAATAGCTTTTATATAGTAGTCTGCCAGGACTGGTAACAGATGATGGGAGCTCTCCATAACTGCTCTGAAAATAAGAGTAGACTTATTTGCATGGCTTGGTAGTAACGTTCAAGATATTGCAATCCCTCTGTATCTGTTCCTTATTTCTGCCTATGCCTACCACAAGCACTCTTTGATTTTAAGAAAGGCAGCTTTGGTGAATACCACATGGCTCTGGTATGTCTGAAATTGTAATATGTCAGTGAAGTAACCACAGGATACTTCTAAAGACCTGATTTGGAGATTAAAATAGCAGGAAAACTGGAACTTACATGAAAAGAACTAGCTTGATCTGCTCGAGAAGGTGCTTTCTGAAGGTGTTGCTTAAGAAGAATCAGTGATTGGTCTCTTGATCTAGTACACAGGGAAACTTCCTGAGTCATCTGTGCATTAGACATGCTTCAAGCTTTTCAATATATATTGAGATGTTTTCATCTCTGCAAGCATACCATGATCTGGGGCAGGCAGGTTTGATTCTTTATCACTAATAGTTAATTTCCTGTATGCTTGGAACCAAATTCTTTGCTTAAATCACTCTTTCTTTCTTTCTTCCCCCCCCTTTTTTTTTCCTTTTCTTCCCCCCTCCTCTTTCCTTATACAATTCACTTTACCTCTTTGATCTACTCTGAAACACATAGGTTATGTCAAATACCTCACGTTCACTTCACTAACCTGTGCAACCACAGCAAACATTTGCCCAAATAATCATTTTGCTTTCCAGCTAGACACAGGTATGCAATTTTGCAGTCTTGTATGTAAATTATTTAGCTGTGAGTTTTACTGTGCTTCTGTACAGAAACATTAACTTTGCACAAGAAAGGCCCTCTTTTAACAGTAAAATATCCCCTTAAAAATACATTTTTACATGTGCTGTTTTACCTCTCATTATGATAGAATTTATTAATAAACCATTAAAACTAGTAAAATTCCCACTTGTTACTTCTAGTTTTCTTTTACTTTCCAGCCTGCCACAGTTCTGTTCATCTTTGTAATCTCCATATGCTTCCAAGAGCTTTGCTAAATGCTGTGCTATCAGCAGTGACATGGTAAGGCTCAGGCTACACAGGTGATGTGTTAAACTAAACAAAAACTTTCATCTTCATCCACACTCTTATTTTTTTTGTCTTTCAGCAAAGTGCTGTCAGTATTTTTACCAGTGTCTTTCACAGTATCTTCCTCTTGCTCATGTTCAACTGCATTTGCCAGAAGCTTTTAAGTTCAGAGGACCCCAATTAACTGACTTCAGCTGAGCATCTGAGCAAAAAGCTGCCTTATAAGGAAAGGAAAGAAACATGTCTTGAGTTTATCTTCATTGAGGGTACTTCACTCTAAATGGTTATAGTTTGTTCTTTAAAGGTACACAGAGTTTGGTGCTGAAGTAGGTCAGCATCCAACGTTTTTACAAATCCAGTAGAAAGGTTTAGGCTCTCCTCTTCCAGGAAAGGTGACTTCTTCTGTATTCACTCCAAATCTGACCATCACGCAGCTACTTGATACTGGTGGTTTAAACACAATGGAAATAATTTAGACAAATAGAATGTAATTATCTGAGTCTTGTATTTGATTAAGATGCTAGGGTTAACAGCTTGATAAAAAGACTGTGGTCAGCTGGGCCAGTGGTGGCTACAGAAATTCAAAACCCTAATCTTGTATCTTATCTTGATGCATGCACTTTAGTGGAAAAATATACTCATACTACATAGGGAAAATCCTTCTTTTGAAAATGTGTGGGAAAAACTCTGTGTGTCACATAATCTGTGACACTTTCTGGAAAGACTTTTTTTCTGAGTACTGCTTAACCGTAACTGAATGCTGGGATCTAATGCACCTTCATATACATCCGAACTAAAATGCTGTTTTCAATAGGCCGCTTAATTTCTTGCAAGTTTTTAGGCCTGGAGGTCACTGTTTCGTTACAAGGGACATCATTAAAGCATTGTGTAAACTCAATAACTTCAGTTCATGACAGAATTTAAAACATTTAAGCTTAAAAGTGTCTATAGTAGACACAGCTAAATGTGGAAAACCATGTAGAGGTGGGGCTCTTGCAAGCTGCCCTCTCTCCCCGTACACAAGAGGGAAACACCAAAAAAAACCCTCTGAGGTTGAGGTAAAGAGTTTTACTGGAAATGGTCCAGTGCACAATTACCTGAGCCTACTTACAGAACAGTGCAGAAAAATGCAGAAGCCAGTGACCTCCCCACAACTCACAGCCCCCCCAGCAGAAAAGACTACCCCAAAGCCAGAAACCAGAAGCACCAACCGGAACAGGAAGCCTCCCATGTTGCAGTCTGAACTTCAAGCCTCATGATACTTGCTCCAGCCAGCACTTTCATTTTGAAGCTGCCATGACAGCAGCATGGTATTGAATAGCATCATCAAATTCAACTAAACCCATGACAAACACCCTAGCAGTTAAAGGGATATACTACTAAATACCAACTTTCAAAGTGCTTAAAGAACTCTTAGGAGTATAAAAGTCAGCTAGAACTGTCCTTAAATTATTCTTGTAATCCACACTAAAAATTATTTGAGATGACAAACATTTGTTTATCCAACTTTGTGGTGCTCTGCTAGAGTTGAACACAGTAGTCTCTTCATTTTCCTTGTCCTTAAGTAGGCCTTCATATAAAACTACAGATTTCTTCTCTAGAGATTTTTGTGTTAACATTTGGTTTTCCCTTTTATATAGCTAGTTACCAAGAAACTCTACAAGTGTATATGTGCTAGCAGTTTCAAAAAGAAACTCGGAACTGATGAGGAACAATATGTGAGCCTTTTTAATATAATCTTAAATTACATATACCACAAATGAAATGTGCTTTTGGGGTTTTAACTTCTTTTAATCACATTTCAGAAGCAATTTCTTCTCAATCACAACAAATTGACTAGCATAAATAGAATCAAAGTCTTCTTGGGAAATTATTACTGGCTTTTGAAAATGTAGGTCATATCTATGTAGCAAATTGAAATAATCAAACATCCCAAACATAGGCTTATCATAAAAATCCATTTATTTCCTGATTCTGTCCAAGTACATAAATCTACACAAACCCAAGATGATACAGTAATATTTTTTTTTCTCAGGGAGATTTAACAAAGAATTATGTTTTCAAGCCATGCAGGATCAAGAGAAGGTACTTGATGGTCTAAATTGCCACTCATTCCTCTGCTGAGCTGCTAAGGACAAACAAATAATTTCCTGGTATCTGATTTGTTCTCATTTCATTTTTTTTTCTTCTTTTAATTGTCTTCAATAGAAGCCTTCCAGTGCAGAAAAATAAAAGAATGGGGAAAAAGGACAAGATTATAATCAACTTTGGAAGTCTGTTTGCAGAAAAGAGATTTCTGCAAACAGTGTAAAGATTAAACTTTGTAAAGATTAAACATTTTAAAGTTTGACATTTCATATAATGACAGACCTCATGGCAACATCTTGGTTTAGGGATAATGGCGGTATGCAAATTTAGTGCGTTATAATTACACGTGCAACATAGCGCATAACTGAGGCATCTGAACTAGGAAGCTTACTTGTCTAAGTAGCACCTACATAACTGTGCCAATTACACTGCCAAATGCACAGAAAGCTTTGAGACAAAAACTCCCCAATTTAACTTTGCAGTACTGTGCACCAGACTTCCTGCTTGAGGAGGCGGCGGCTCTTGGGGCGGTGTGCAATAAATAGGAATAAGCTCTAGTTACCCGAACAAATTTCAGTCTCATCCAGTATAACTGATACTAGCAGAGCCAGATTTGGGAAATTAATTAGCAAAGATCTCTGCAAGAGATCTTTCAATTGAGACGCTGCAACCTGATCTTTCAAGAGCTCAGTAGCCAGTACCATGAAATCCACCCTGGTGGGCATTGACCCACTGCAGTGGCACAAAGCTTTTCATCAACCTATTTGCATACAAGTGATTGCTAACTCTGCCAGCTGTACTGCCTACATTCATGCCCCAGCCCTGTTTTTGCATGCTAACTTCCTTATGACATCATTTCTTCTCAAAGCAAAACAGTGTCTATTCCTTACTTCACGCTGGTGGTGTTCTGTGTAGCCTCTCATCTGCTTAAATAGCCCAGTGTAGCCATGACTAACAAACCATTTGCATTCACAGCACCAGCTTCAGGGGAAAGACACATGGTGGCTATCAAGGGATTTGAACACAGAACAAAACACAACACTCAACCTGCTTTAAATAAATAATCTTTCTTGCTTTAAAGAAGTTTGAAGCACTAAGCTGTGGCCTGCTCTGAAAAGCCCTTTCTCTGACATGCTGAGTTGTTTCTTTCAGTATAAGCAACCACCTCCTTCCTAGCAGTGAGAGGAATCAATAAACTGGATTCAGACTACTGTTGTTTAAGTGGGTGAGGGAAAGAGAGAGAGAATCCCGATTTTCCATCTGAATATTCAAATTGCATCATATTGGGCATATTTTGGCTTGTTTTGCAGGTTGGTTATGTAAACAAACACGCTAACACCAGTTCAGCTGGTCTTGCTCACCTGCATAATACTATTGAAATCATAAGTAGGCTTTGGCCTCTTTTTCAGCCTTTTGCTCACTGGCTAAAGGGTCACTCTTTAAGCCTATTGATCTCCGCTGTGTTCATATTGCCAGAGTCTAATAGGTAGACCCACCTTATCAGCAATGCATATCAAAAAATTCCTGTTAAAGCCAATGGAAAGTTAAGGAGAGTCTTTAAAAACAAAATAAATAAGAAGGAAGAAAATATTAGCACTTTGAATCAAAGTTATTACTAATATTGGTGAAAAAATGGGGGAGTTGACTTCAAATGCAATTTGTTAAAGCTATGTTAACATGCATGCAACAGGCTGGATTGTGTTGCTTTAATGCTCTGTTAGGCTGTCTTTTTGAAGGCATAGAATTCACCTAAGAAAAATTAGTTGATACCATATTGGATAAATAAATTTTAGATAGATAAAGCACACATACAGTACTTAACTTCACGTAGAGCATTGCCAACAAAGTCCGCAGAGACTGAGCCTGAAATGTATATGGAAGTTCTTCACATCAGCTGGGTGTAGAAGGTTGTGTTTTATGAGTACAGTGCATTAATTGATAGATATGAGGTAGCAATCAAAATGTAAATAGAACTTGGTTTACATTAGTGCCTAAATTTGCAGTATAGATCTATTATATATGCTTTTAGGAAGCTAGACTCAATTTCAAAGCATATCTTTAATTCATGAAATGTTAAAATGAATTCCATTTGTGGCTTAAAAAATATTGTGATTAAAAAGTTATGCTTTTTCTGAGCTGAATCAACTTCATAATTTCACATTATTCCTGTATTGAAAGCTGACTCAGAAAGGAGCTCTCTTGTTTGTTCCAAAAGCATTGCTACTTTTTTTAATGTTGTAAAATAATGTTCAGCTGACCAATTACTTTCACCCTGACAGCTGCACCTTTAGTAGATGCTAATAAACCCAGCTTAGGTTAAAGGAGGTATTTCATTATCACTGTTGGTATACGCTTCATTTATTTAAAGGACCATATTCTAAGGCACATGTTGTAATGTGCTGTTTCTAGTTCTTCGTTTAAGGCTTGTATATGATGGCTAGACAGTGGGGTAAAACTTCTAAACTGTTCTGCCTTCGCTAACACTGAAGGGCACATACATCGACAGGGATGATTTTCACCCTTATCTTTCTGTTCAACTGTCCCAGAGGTCTCATTCTCTTGGGTGTATAAAATGAAGTAATTTGCAGAATCTTAGATAAATTTTTCCCTCTCCAGATAACCTGATACTGCCAGTGCCTGTTGTATGTGATAGAGAAGTGCAACAATGTGCTTACTCTCACAGCAATGATAGTTTAACATAATCAGTATCAACGAAGAGATGAGTGGCCATTTCTCATGTCTGATGGAAGGTTCACTTGGGGATAGCTTTTATGTGCCAACCTACAAACCTGCAATTCAGGGGGCTATTAGGTGACTACCTGGATTATGCCCTTTTATTCTAGGGCAGCAGTCAGTTCAAACCCCATCTACTAACATGTGACAGATACATACCCCTTCCTCTCATTTGCAGCCTGTATTACCTGTGTTATTAAAAACCCAAATATTTACACTCAGATGGATGCATGAGCCTTAAATACATAGCTGGAATATTTACCACAGGTTGTTATCTTTTGTTTTCTGGAACCTGACTGTCCGCTACCAAAACAATTTCAAAATGCCAGCATTATCTGAAAGGTTATGTGGGAAAACTTGAAATAACAAAATACTTAATTATTTTGTAGCTAGGCATACTGTTACTAATGGCTACATTTAGTAATGGAGACTATAAACTGTAAATCATACCAGTGTTTCCCATGGCAGAGCAAGCTGCAATCATGATCTGACAGTGCCCTTTGACCTCTCTAAGGAAGGCATAGTGGGAAGTATGTGAGGACATTATGCTTGATTAGTCTCTCCCTAGTTTGCCAGGGTGGGAAGATAATTGAAAACACAATGGACTTTGGAAATTGAAGATTCTGAAATGTACTTTGCAAACATATGCAATTTGAAATCTGTAGTATGACATCTATATCAGCAGTGGACATTATCTTCAGCACATAAATACAATTCTTCTGCTAATACAGTGCAAACAGTGCTGCATCTGCAGCTATCGCAGTCCACACTTCAAACAGCAGCATCCATTTTACATTCTTAAATTCAGAGAACTAAATAGGAGCTTGGAACAGAAGAACTGCTTATCTAATTCATTTCATGTTCTCTGATTTACAGTAGCCAATGAATAAAGACACTGAATTTTGTCCTCTGAGTAGTCTTATGAGAAAAAAATTAACAGTCTAGGTTATACTTGAGGAGAAAAGGGAGCTGCGAAAAGAAGGAATTTGGTTTAGCTATTTTAATACGTTGCATCTATAAGCTAGTACCAAGACTATTATTCTGGATTTTTTCTGGTCTGTTGAGTCCTAATGTAGCTAATCTCCAACAGACAGTGCTGCCCAGGGTTCCTGTAAAACAATCATCTGCAAACATATTTATTAACCTTTGTTATTTAGTTTTCTGCGAAGTGCAGGCCACCCTGCTGAACAGTCTACAGCATTTATTTACAATGCTGACTCCTATTAGATATCATTAGGTACATAATAATTATAATAATTATGTGCATTGCTTAGGCTACCCTGCTAAATAACAACCACTTTTATTCAGAAGTCATAATTGCAGCAGCTAGACTTAAAATGAAATCTAATTAGATTTCCGTTCACCCCTTTTCACACATAATCTATACCTACTGTATAACTATGAAATCTGTGCAGCAAAGATTAACTCAGCCTGAAAAAGTATTATCTCTGTAGTCTGGCAGGTGAAAATTATAAAACAAGCAATTGTTGTAGTAGAACTTTAGGGGTTTTGTATGACTGCTTGAAGAAGGCATAATGCTTTTTCACAGCACTATTTCAGTGGTAAACACATTAGGGTTTTGCAGCCATAGCTGCATTAATGAACATAGGAGTTCTGTAATTCGATAGTGGGATATAATGTTAAAATTAACTGTTACAACTTCACTGAGTTTTGCAGATTTGCATCTGATCTTAATGTGAAACTGTGGTCTTCCTTGTGTGAAATTAAGGAAGTCTGCAATCTTTTGAACAAGAAAGATGATAACACACATTTAAAAGATGAAGGAAGTATGGAAGTGATCTTTAAAATTGCATGATTAATTTACTAAACTTAGTTTCTTTCAAAGGATAGAGCCAAGAATTAGCTGTTATCTTCTCAACATTACCCATAGCATATGACCACATCTGCACATACATTTAATCCTTTTGTGGGCATTATTCAACCTATGTCCATGGAGTATTTTGTTGTATATGAAGTCTCATTAAATGATTGCAGTAAGAGGTTTTAAATGTTGGATGCACCTAGAAAGGCAAACAGATGATCAGGGAATAAACATATAAAACAGATGCAGGCCTGAACATCTAACAGGTTAGGAGTGGCACAAATCAGGGTGGTCTACAGATTAATTTTTCCTCCAAGGGTTTTGGAGAAGGCAGCAGGTTCTTCAAAAAAAGGCTGTCAGTGAATTTGGATACACATAACAAGTTGTTTAGTGTCAGCTTTTTGCTAAGTAGTCTTAAATCTAACTGGAAACTTATTAGTGCAGTAAAAACTGTGCTTGTATGTTTGAAAAATGCAGACTCTATTGCTTAGTAGAAATTATGCTTATTGGGACATGAAGTAGACTGCCCAACGTGGGAAAGGGGAGGTAGGTGCATTCATACCAGCCCTGTGGAAAAAGAGGGCCATGTAAGCACATACAAACATATGTATGTATACACGTATGCTCTCTGAGAGACCGTCTTTGAAGGTTTTCAGCTAGAATTTTATGACCTCTCCCTGGAATATCACTGAAACAATGATACCAGCCCTTCATGTAAGATTGCCAGTTTTGTGCTTTATTGTGGTTGGCCACTTCTCTCGACCCTTAGTGATTCTGAGCATGCTTATCTATTTAATGCCTGAGAATATCCACAGGCATTTAATTTGTCTCAGTTGTACTGATTCAGACATTCACGAAAAGGTGGGTGACAGGTATTGACAAGCACAAGATATTGGGAAGAGTGCAAAAGTAAATCTGCTTCAGGAGTTTTGGGATAGTTAACCAATGGACTTAGACTTCCTTGAAAGTTCAGCTTGTTATGACTCTCTAGTGCGATGCTGACAATGCTGTGCACTGACATTTTTGTTCCTGTGGGGCCAGAAATATCTTCTTTGTTTCCTCTCAGCTGAGTAACTGGAAGATACGTGTGTCTGAAGGTACATGGAGATGTTTCATGGAGTGTGAGAGAAAGTAATATTGTAGGCTGACACATGGACCAAATTCTTGTGGTAGCTGTACCTGTCTTTATAGACTTTATACACTAAATAAGGTGGGCATTCAGTTTTTAGTGGGTCTTTGAAAGATGTTGCATACATTTAGCCTATATCTGGGCCTAAATTATAGCAGTTACTCTTATCACCCCATAACCCCTCCCCAACAGAAAAGAGCAATCAGGGAAAGTAAAGAAAACCCACAGATTGAAATTAAAACAGATTTAATGAAATAACCAAATTAATGCCTGGGTCAAAGCAAGACATACAAAGCTATACACCTGTAGGCTGCACTGGCTGACTCAGAGCTGCATTATTGTGCAGTTACTGTGAATGTACAGATAAGATAATTCTGGATTTTTGCTAAGCAATTAAGAATCCTAATTGCTTGCCAATAATAAATTTGACAAAAGTTGCTACTGAACCCTAGTGGGAAGACTTGCATGACTAGGAAATTAGAACAGAACAGAACTTATTTAGGAAAGTCCAAATGCATGTCATTCAATATTTGAAAATGCATGGTCTCACACAGAAAAGGATCAGTGTCACTTACAGACAGATCTTGTGATGTGTGACTTCTATAAACAGAAGAATATTTTAAAATGTCCTAGTTCAACCCAAACTGAGGGTGTTCTCCTACAGCATGTGGCCTATGTTGTGAAAGTGATCAAAATGTTTTATGAAGGCTGCAAGTTTGAGACCATGCATTTGTGGTCAAAAAGATTTGAGAAGGGATCTGAAAGCAAAGGTTTCTGTGGAGATTCACACCTGCAGGACAGAATTTCTAAGTGCTCTGCTACTGTTTTTGCTAGGGTAATTTTGCCATTACCTGACTAGATGGAAGGAGAAATCTTTGTGAAGACTGAATTATTTCAGTATAAGCCTATGCAGACTGCTGCCACTGTGCATGCCAGTGATTAATTTCTTATTTACTGTTGTTTTTTTCCCTGGATGTGGATACCCTCTTCCTTCGTGTCCCTCTAATTTTCAGGGTCCCTTGACATTTTGCTCTCTTATCTTTTTGAATCACTGGGTTTCTCTGTACAGTTTATGACTCACGTGTCTGTACAGAGCAGGGTGAACCTGGTCTAGCTGGCATGGCTACAGTCAGTATGCAAGGCTGCTGATTCCACGGGAGATAGTTACAGAAGCACTTGTGAGGGAAACGGCAGCGTTATGCAATGCTGTCAAACCCAAGAAAAAGTAAATATGGAAACAAATCTCTTAGAATTTAAGTACCTGACACTAGCCTTGCTTGAAACTGGAGTAAGTCAGGCTGCTGAAATGAGCAGTGTTGGCAGAGTAAATGTCAGAATTGGGTCCAGCATCTGACTTGTAAGGTATTCATGAGACCTATGAGAGAGAGTTTTCACTCCTTTCGCTTCTAGCATAAGTTAAGGTGGGTTTTCTGTGACTACATTCAGTTGCAATTCTTAATAGGAAAAAATGCCTGGGTAAATCTGTGTTGGTGTGTGCAAAAAGGGTGCTGCTTCTGGTAGCTTGATTTGCTAGAAATTGTGTTGCTTAGCTTAATTAAGCAGCAAGAGAACACAGCAATTTCTGAAGAGGAATGCTGCACAAGCAGTCTCCAGTGCTTCCACTGACAAATGTTGAAAGGGAAGAAGTTGCAAGACTGAATATATCCTTGTACTTTTTGAAATGCTGTTTCTGTACTATGAAACTCTGACCATTTTTGTTATATATCTCAATTCAGTTTTAATAAGGGAAAGTTGGGGCAAACTATCTCAGGAATGCAAAATATCATTATCAGGATGTGAGTAAGTGCACAATAAGCCTGGAGCTCAGAGAGGTGGTGCTCTCTCATCTTGTTTCTGTGTCTTTGTCCATATAAAAGAGTCAGGACTTATGTTTTTAAATGGGAATATTTTAAAATAAGTAGGTTAAGAGAACAAACCAAATGAAAATGGTTTTAGAAATGTATTAAACTGTTCTAGCGCTTTTTTTTTGGTTAAGGTTAAGGTTTTGTAGGTTACTTGTTGATACAGGTAATAAAATACTGCAACAGGCCCTGCCACAAGGACTTTATCTTGGTTTTAACAGCAGTAGAATCAACTTTGAGTGAATGACTTGTAGTGCTCTACGTTGCAATGCCCCAGGGATGCATCAACTCAGAGAGCTTACTTTTAATTATATTTGAAAATTATTAAATGTATTTTTAATGCTCCTTCATTGAATTATATGTTCCCTCTATGGAATGGATGGTGAGAGAGCAGAAGAAATATCCCTACATTTTTGTAGCCAATGAGTGTGTAGCTAGATGGCTTACAGAATGCCTTTTTTTCACACAAATACAGTTAAAATAGTTCTGTTAATTGTTAAAAGTGCAGAGGCAAGGCTTGTGTCAAAGTGGGTTAAGAACTAAGACTAATATATCTTCACACTTTATTCCATTATATACGAAGTAGTGAAGTGCATTCAAAAAGGCAAAATTAGCTTGGTTTTTAGAAATTGGACCCTGACATCTGCACCAATGTATTTCACATCAGTGAAGTACGCATCTTGATCACAATACTTGTAAGATCTCTGGTGATTTTGCCTGCAGCAGAACAATTGTGGGAAAGATACTCTGGTCACTAGATAAATATTGGGGTTGTGATTTGTCAAATTAAAATGCTACTAAACAAAATTAAAAGTTTACCTTTTTATAGCTTGTCTTTACTTTTCTATAAAGTAAAAAACAGAAGCATCTTGCATTGAAATTTAGTAGTTGTTCAGATATTTATACGGTACGGTGCACCTAATAAAAATATGGGCACAAAAAGCACATTAACTTTTTTGTCTGCACTGTGACAGTTCGGTTTCTTCTCAAGTTATTAATTAGAAGTGGCCTGATTTCTTTCCCTCCCCATCCCCCCTTTTCTTTCGAGTGGTGTGACCATAGGTAGGTGATACCTACAGGAACACAGGCATTCTTCAAATCTGTCTATTTTTGCAAGTGCAGGTATGTAAGATCTTGTGTGTTTAAGCTTATAAACATTTCAAACGTTTTTTGAAGTTGAGATGAATCATCCTGTGGCAGACATTCTGAAATTTATGTTCCCTCACTTATAAAACCCTTGGTGATCCACAAACCACACATGCTCTGGAAGCAAACAGCTACAGCAGCTGGGAGATTGCATGCTTTTTCTCTTTTAGAGGTACGTAACTGATCAGTATCATTGTTTCCCACAACAGTGACTCAGAGCAGACGAAATACATCCACCTTCTTTCCTCTCTCACACACACGGAAGTGTATCAGGCCTCAGGATTCCACAATCTTTTTACCGGCTCGTACTTTTGTTAAGTGGACCATGCTGCCACATAGTGGAAGTCTGAGGCACTCAGTCTTCACCCATTTTATTCAGTTGCACAAATAGAAAGATGAAATAATGGGGCTTGTTTATTTATGTAATAATTAACGGCACATTTACACTCCTAGCATATCACTGTTGATGTTTACTATTTGATCAAGTATGATGGATGCCTTGTGGTTGCAGATTCAGATTAGCATAATTTCATCACCAAGGGACCCATGAAAAGGTTCAATTATAGAGCAATCTCATTAATACCAGGGCTTGTTAAACTAATAGAAATAGACATCCCAACAGCTCTGATACGTATGCATGTGCTTGGAATATAATTAATGGAAAAGGAACCCATACCTGAAACAAGCTTGAAAATGATAGGAATTGCATGATGTACTAGAGTGATCGAGACTAACACTGTTACAATATCGAGGATGTGTCGTTAGATCTGCTCAGAGAAAAAATGTCAGCAAAAATATAGGCAACCTGTCATCCAAAATGTTAACAAAAGATTTATCCTTCATTTTTAAGTGATACACAGTACCTTTTCTTTTAACCTTTGGATGAAAAACTGTTTAACTCTTTTGATAGGATAGCATGACCAACAGTAACCCCCACACCACCTTTATTGTTAGCCCCTTGATTTTTAAACAGTCATTTTTCTAAAGCTTGACATTGGAGAATTTACCTTCAAACAAAATGCTGCAGTAAAAAAGTTTGTAGAAGTCCTTCTTATTGTAGCTGTGAATGTGAGTGGGCAGCCAGCTCTTTTATCACAGGAGCACCATTCAAATTTTCCAGAAGGAGAATAGAAAACTACTGCAACTGGCACCTGTCATTTATGCATGACAGCAAGGAGTTTGAAGTCCAAGCAACAGTCTTACTTGTACAGATTTTCTAGTGACAGAAAAGAATCTTTCCCTCACGTTTTTCATCAGTTAAATGCAATAGCACTGAAGGTGCGTGGGGAAGCTTTTTTTTCTCAAAGGTATTTTTTCTGCATTAAGACAATTACAGTTCTTCCAACTTTTTTTTTTTTAACTAGTTTATATAATGACTGCCATGTTACCATTTCCTTCCAGATACACCTCATTTGCATTGTGTTATCTGCTATATCAGGCCAGTGATGTGCAGAAACATTCTACTTTAGATGGTTCAAAGCACTGAACACCCTTCTGTTGCCAGTGAAGAACCCAGCCCTAGCCCTCTCCCTGTCATTTAAACAGAGGATCTATTCTAAAAATGCAATAAAAAACATTCCTTTGACATCAACAAATGATAGTATTCTGACCAAATACTTCATAAAAGATACCTTGCTAGTGCTAATAATACCTGTCTTCATAGGAGAGTTTTGAACTAAAAGCCAGTCTCATGATTTCCGGACTCTCCACTGCTTTAGTCCGTATGCAGCAGACTAAAGAGGTCCATCACTTGCATGACACTCTTCATCAGCAGTAGATTCAGGGATATGCAGCAGGAAAGGGTATTAAAATTATTTGGGACAAGCTGGATGCAAGTTACTGTCTCCCTCACAGTATCACACTATGAAAGTGGAGATAATTCATCACTCAAAACCTTGGTAACAGTAAAGGACATTTGGGATCAAGCTTGATAATTATCTCTAGCTCCCAAAGAGAAAGGTCAGATGTCCATCCATTTAATGTCCAAATGACCAAGCTTTAATTTCCAAAATGGTGAACTTCTCACGGGCTAAGATCTTGTGTATTCAGGGAAGGCTTGTTCAGAATTCACTAAAGTGTAAATTTGTTAATTCCATCCAAAGAAGCCCCATGAGCCCATTCTTATTTGACTTAGTTTATACTGCTTAGTAAGGAGTTTCAAAAAAACACATGAAAAGCTACTTTTTAAGCAAGAATAAGAGTGTCAACACACCCATGCATCTAAGAAAACTGTCTCTTTGAGGCAAAGTCTTGTGACATGAACTTTGGCTCTCAATAGAGGAAAAACTTCCAGATTTTGTCACATTGCTTCCCATTATTTTTCCAACCCAAATGGCTGTAGTTCAGCCTTGCTAGAAAGCCAAAACTGATCTGTTCTCAAGAGAACCATGACTAAATATCATTTAGTTTGATCTTGTGTGAAAAGTAGCCTTGGATGGTCATCATAAACTGCCACTGCTGTGGTGCCTGGTGTAGTTTTGTTTATTTCCTTATGCTGAAGCTATTGCTTATGATATACTGTGGCTCTAGGCACTGTTTAAAACAAAAAGAACAAAACCCCCTATGTAAATCTAGGAATAATCATTCCTCGGCACTTGGAATAGTTCTTTGTATCCCACACTGTAGCAGGACTACTTCTTTTCAATGGAATTCTTTTTCTTCACCAACTGAAATTACCTTTGGATCATGCACTTTGTATGGTGCATTAAGAGCTTGATGTTCCTACAATCAAGCTCTTAATCAGTTAGTGCTCACAAAAATCTTGCGTGTCTGCAGAATGCTGTAGAATTGGTACACTGCAGCAGAGTATGGAAATAAGTATTGTAAGCACGGAGAGCATCTGAGGCAAGAACTTTTTGGCAACCATAACTAGCTCCAGTAAATGGGTCCTGTTCAGAATACAATAACTCTCTAACAATTCATTGTTGAATCCTTCGTTTCCTTTGTAGACCTAATTTTTGCTTAAATTAATTTTTATGCTGGTGTGTGTATGCTCTGATGCTATCACATGATCTTATTAAATCTACAAGGCTGCATTTTTTATCACTTCTGCTAGTCAATTTTTTCTGCAATTTTAAAGCAAAATAACACAATTCCAAAAATACTTGAAAGCTGCTAAATGACTCATACTGTAGTTCATTGAACACCATAAAATACTCGGTGACTCAGAGTCCCGGCACAAACCAAAGGTCCAAAATACAGAGGTACAAAATCTGAAGAATTCTAAATCTGGCATTATGAGCTATTTCTGCTTTTGTGGTTGTCACTTGTCAAAATTCCAGCTAATCCCTGTGTGGATTTTTAAAACAGTGTAATGGAACCTAATAATTTTATAATGAGAAACAGTGTGTTTGCTAGATTAATTTCAATTTGTAATGTTGATTAGTTTCATGCAAGAGTGTAATGATCTGAAGTGGAAGGATATATGACACTGGAACACTGGAAACAGTTTTCAAAGCATAAAGCAGCTGTGTTACATAGTTCTTCTACTTAGAATTACAATAGCAGTGTAGCTCACTTTCTGAATGATTCAGCTTTCATGTTTTGAACACCAAAAGCTTTTATTCTCTAGGGCAAACTGATCCCTGCATAGTCCAATGATCATGTCTCTGGTTGAGTGGATTAAGTAGGAAATAACTTAGAATACCCTGATCAAGAAGTGAGAATATTTGAGGAACAAAATTTGCTTGGGCTTATTTCCCATCTGAATGTGGCACTTCTCTATGGCTTGTGCACACTCGTATCAGTTACATATATCTTTATAATATGTCCCCATTCCTGATACGCTTTTATTCACATACCACTTTGCACTATCATACATCTGTTGATGTGACTAGGCCAGCTTTCATATAAATGATGGCATAACAGAAAAAAGAACCAGTCTGTCATCTTCAACAAAGTGTCTTTTTACTTTTGAACACAATAGCATTTTGAGGTGTGGCCATTCATACATGCAGCTTGAATGGATAGTGTCTTTTCTGAAATAATATCTTCACACTGCTTAGTGAGTCCAGAGACTGTTCAGCTGGTGGTTAGTTGGGGATAACATTTGGTTTGGGCTGAAGTTTTGATAATGAAATTAAATGGATGTTGAGATTGGTTTTTCTGTCTTTGGAAGTACCTTTGGGAAGGAACAGGTGCATTGAAGTAGCGTTCTAAGAGGGCTGAGCATAACTGGGATTCGAGGATTTCATTGGAGGACTGAGTTTCTGTTTAAATGTAATGTCTGGAGAGATAGAAAGTGGTAGGTATGAGACTAAGTAAGTATCACAGGAAACAGAAGAACTATAACACTCTGTTACTGCACCCTGTAGGGTTTGAAATGTCAGGCTAATAGTGCAGGCATATTTCCTATGTGTAGGTTTTTAAAATTAAAAATCAGCACCCTTGTTCAGATGATTTTTAAATTAATCCATAAGCATAGATACATCCCCTGCTAAGGTGCAATATCATTGATCACAACTAGGGCTCATTGCTATTAAGGTTTCAACAGCATTTGTATTAACAAGTCACCTTTGTATCATAAAAAGGCAGAGGGTTGATCAGCATTTAGAAAACAGCTGCATCATAGCAAGCAGCCAAGAGCACAATGGGTGTCAATGGGAGGTAAAACTACTCCCACTGAGACAAGTGAAGAAGAAAAATGAAACAGGAGGATTTGTTCCAGCAGCCCTGTCTAATTGTTTATTCCCTTCTCATTCCATCCTAGTCACTTAAGGGATACCGTTTCTGTCATGTAAAAGAAAAAAAAACCCAAACAACAAAGCTTTGACTGCTTAGGTTTTCTATCACTATAAATGAGTGGAATTTGGGTGCTGGGAAGCTGTGGGCAGGATGATGGCATGTTACCTTTTCCTGATTAGCTACAAGGCATTTACTTCAGATAAGTGTTGTGCAAGCGTATGACCTCATAAGTGGCCCCTACCAACACTAATAGTCGACTTTAGAGAGGAGATTAGGTTCCACTAATGGTGTCACAGCATGAAATAAGATGCAACATATTAACTGGGGGTGGGGGAGTGAGAGTGGGGGAGTTTGGAATAGAAAAGGGCAGCTTAAAGGTACAAAAGAACACAATGGTAGCATAGGATATCTGTAGCTCCTAGATATAAGTGGACTTTGAAGGCTTCTCATGTGGAAACACCCTATTTAAAACAGTATGGGTACTGACTTGCCTTCCCTGCAACTGGCACCCAAAAGCATGGTTGTCCTGGGAGTGCCTCGCCAGTGCTGGAACACCTGTGTTCACCTCTCTTGTGACTCTTGTGGCTCCAGTAAGAAGTGCAGAACTTGCCTACAGCATCAGGTCTCTGGCAGCTCTGTATTGCCCCAGTGTATTTCTCAGTGCTGTGGACAGCAGGCCCTTACTGCAGTCCTTACATTGGTTCTATTAGCTTCTGGTAGCATGAAAGTCCTGAAACCATTTTACTGAGAAGTTTTACTCAAATGTAATCTACCTGGGGCCTGCTTCTTTCAGAGCTGATCTTTGCATACTGGCAACATGAAATTGGATTATACCCTGTTTTGAGATGATAACCAGTCCGACTCCTTAGCCCAGGGAATTCACTTTTGTCCACACAAAAAGTCATAAAGTCAGTTGAAGTTACCAAACTGTTTTTGTTAGAAAAATGCTTCCTGTTGTGGGACAAGGCACTCATTCATTTCCACCTCAATTAAAGAAGCTGCCAATACTATTGAGAAGTTGGGTGTATTTAACAGTGTGCTTAATTGCTGCTAATGGAACACAGGACAGTTTCACATACCTACAACAGCTGGCATCTTGGTTGATCTGTATGCTTTAATGTATGTCATACCTAGGCTTAGTAGGATTCATAGACCTGCATCCATAGGCACAAATTCCCCAAGGAATTTGGTAGCTGTACTCAGAAGGTAGAAATGAAAGCAAGTTTTCAGTTTGTTTTGTCTTGTCACATGGTTCATAAGGTGCAAGCAAGGAGGAGTATGATATGAGCCTGGCAATGTAAACTTTGTTGGGAGGCAGGGAGCTTTGAATTTTCATGGTCTAGTGCTGCTACCTAGGCACTTTATCCGCTGAATCCTGCAGCAGAGCCAGGACTAGAATCCAAAGAACCTCTGTCCACTTAGCTCATGCTGTCTGCTAGCCAGCCTTCCTCTAAGGGACATTGAACACCCTTGAGTCGAGGTGATCAGGACTGTGTTTTGCTACCCTTTGGGTAAATGCTCCAGCTGTTGGACTGTGGACTGATTTCATTGTGTTCTCATTTTCTTCTTGGCAAGGCTATTAAACAAGTAAATAAACCAGAAGCATGAGATCCACTGTTCTAAATTCTGTGCCAGATTAAGACAAAAGGCTTTCTACATGCAAGTTGTAAGCTTCATATATTTCTATGACTGTACCCAAATTTCATAAAGCAACAGGATTAGAGCATCATTCCTGCAGGATACAACATCATTCCTTATTGAAACTCTGTTCAATATATCTGCTGCAAGTTAAGAACTGATCACTGCTCCCAAGACTATTTGAAATACCCTGGCCACTGACCTCAGTTGTTACCACCCTCATTTCCCAATATGCCACAGATTTGTACTTACACTCTCTCTGGGAGCTGTTGAAGCTGCGGGGGGCTAGACGTGACATTGGCTCTGATCCTAGTGCCCTCACACATGACCCCAATCAGCTTCGCTACAATTCTCATGATACCCACAGGGTTTCCAGATGGAAAGAGAAAAATAAATGTTATCAGCACAATCCAAATGGAAAAGGGTTATTTTTTTCCATTGACAATCTCTGATGCTGGTACACAGGAGTTATTAATTCATCTTTTTGTATCAGAATAGTTTCACTTATTAGAGCAAGGGAAATACAGCAGGCTTGCTTTGCCAGATTAGTACTTTCTTTTTCTTTTTTTAAATGTGAAATAATGCTGAAAGGAGTTATCCTGTGTTTGTAATGCTCCTCATCAAGTCTTGCCATCTAGGATACGGAAAGAATTGGCCATTAAATCTACAGCTAGCCTGGCCTAATAGTGAATATTACTTTCACCTAAGCTAAAATGACAGTTGTCTTTAGAATTGACTCCCATTCACAAGTCAAGTCCTAATGAGCAATATTTCCCTCTCTATAAACAGTCAGATGGGTCTATAAAGGCACCTTTAAATAACATAGGAAAGGAAATGTATCATAATTTTAACTATTTCCTAACACCTTTTTGTGTACTTTGAAAATAAAATCCTCTGTAGAAATCAGTCAGAGGTATTCTGCATTTGTGTTAGTGCTCATGAGCTCTTCTGAGTCTAGATGTGCCTGGATTTATCCTGTAATCTGCCATGACTAAGAGAAAGTTTTTTAATAAATCTGTACAATATAAAATCTTTGGTTTCTCATGAAATATAGCAGTGGCTTTTAGAGTCCTTAGAGCTTTTAAGGAATTTTGATTTCCATCTTTTCCATCTTTAAAGGATGAAGAGAAAAAACACAAAGGAAGACATAGTTAAATTTATTCCTTATAATCAAATATTTTTGTCTCTTTTGTCAAGGAAATTGTAATTCCAATGAAATATGCTTTTAAAATAGGTATTTGAAATGCCCTGAAATAGGTAAGCAATATCTGGACACCTCATATTGCACTAAAATCAACAGTTTTTTTAATCTCCTCATCTGCCTACTGCAGGGGGGGTTGGACTAGATGGCCTTTGGAAGTCACTTCCAGCCTGGAATAATCTATGATCTTATGAAAACTTTGAATAGAGTAATTTGTGCAGATGAAAAAGGTGTGTTTTTTACCTGTCTCTTTCCCCTCCTGGGACACCTAACTCTTGGGGTATCTTATTGAAAAAAAAAATTAAATACTGCTTTATATCAAACAGATTAGATAAAATAAAATTGATAAAACCTCACATTGTTGTGAGGAATAAGTGAACAGCGTTGAGCTTCACACCAACTCTGACAGACTGGAGAATTTGGATTGTAATATATCATACTGGTATTCTCTGCATCTACATCCACCAGGCTCATCATTAGCAGGACTCTTTTCTCATCAGCACATGGCCCATTACTGATGAGATGGCAGTTCTTTGAGAGCTTGAACAGGATGTCTTTCCTCCATATTAATTCAGTCTTTGCCTGGTCTGCTAGGATTACCAAGAAAAAGTGTGATAAATTGTTCATCTAATTAACTACAATTTTTAATCAACTGAGCTAAGATCAAACATGTTTTATAAATATACTAACAGCACCTTCAGAACAAATTCGGTTTATAGGTAGTAATTAAAATAAATATTTAATCTGTCACTGCACAAATAGTGGCTGGCTGAGCATAATATAACTGTATTAATCATCTCAAAACCATGATGTAAGTAGTTAATCAGCTCAAAAACGAAAGCTGCTTTTGCTTTCCCGTAAATTATGCATTAGCAATCTCACTAACATCTTTCCAGACACTCTCTTACCTCCTTATTGTCTTATTGAATGTTGCGGACATAATAACGGGGTGTCTCATCAGGATACTGAGGAGAGCAGGTAGAGATGAAGATTTTCTTTGATGCACTGCCTTCAAAGTTCCATAAGAGAGAACAATTGTCCGAGCTGTTAAAGGAACCGAGTTTTCTTGACGATCATTCTGTTGTGTTCAGTCTTGGTAGGATAACAAGTAAAGTGGGCAGCAATTAAACAAAACTAACTTTATGTCTTCCTTGGCACACCCCAGGGTCTTTACTTGCAAGTATGTATTCACTTTTACTAAGGCAAAGATTTCTTGTTATAGATGTCTGTTTGTGTCAGATCTTGAGGTTTTGGCAGATTGCTTCATTAAAATAATCTCTGCTAAAAAATCTTTCTTGATTATATGAATTTTCAGCTCAGTTTACAGTTGTAATTATGCTATACTGAGCCAAAGCTGTATGCCAGCTAAACAGTTTACTGAGTAAATATTTAGTGCCCGAGTTCACACGTAGCTGTGCATGTGTAATTCATACATGCAAGTCCTTCTGTTAATAAGATTTAAAAGTTTTCAGAATCAGGGCCTGAAATGACTATCTGTGCTGTGCTCCTACTCTTCCCAGCCCCAAACCAGTGATCTATGAAACAATGTGCTGGAATATGGAAACCTGTCATTAACACCTTACTTTTATATTTAACAACAGCCAGGTATTTTTACTGCCAGATACATGCTGAGAGTTTGATGACATTTATATGGCATACAATGGACAGTAAGATTAATCACAGATCTGTATGCTTTAAAGATACCCACGAGGAATAGACTTCTGTTCCTGCTTTCCCTGTAAAGATGACTTTCCCAACTGCAACTCACCTCACTGCATGTTCTTGCAAACCTTTCGCTTTTAATGCAATTGCTAATCAAAATTCATTCACTGACAGTGAAAAATTGAACCTATCAATGTGTTATCAGCCCACATTTCCATTGCTACCATCTAGACTTCAGAGAGCTACTACACTCAGTGACAGGCAGTGATGCTATTACGGCCTGACAAGGGCATATTGAGTTACGTGGGCATAAAGTTGCAAAGATTCTTTTATAATTGTATGGTTTAGTATGGGCCTTGCAGTAAGGATAATTAAAAGGTGCTGTGCTAATAAGATATAACAGGGTTCGGTCTGAGAGCTCAGAGCAAGAGCAGAAATTATGTGTGGCCCAAGGATAAATGTGTGTGTTCCCATTAAGGATAAAAGAAGCCAAAAGTAAATCCACCACCAAAGCCACACAGTTCAGGTGGTGTTCCTAAAAAAATGAAGGTAAATCATCCTTACCTTTATAATAGCTCATTCACGGATGTCAGCTGTGCTGCCATCTGGCTGCATTGTTGCGGGGTTCATTTCAAATGCTGTAAGCTGTATACTGTCCTATCAAAAACCCAACAATAACAATATTAGAAGTCTAAGTCCTAGTGAATGGGCCAGTTATTTTCTTGCTTAAGTGAGAGCCATCTGATCACTCCTGCAGAAAAAAGCAGTGCTTTTACAAGCATGGCACCCTCAGTTCCTGCATACCTGTTCAGTAGAGGTGAGCTTTAGTGTGTTAAGTTCTCACTAAAGATACTTGCTTGGAATACTAGATTGAAACACTGGATATAGTTCCTAGGCATCAGCACAAGCACGGTAAGACAGAGGATTCTTCTTGTGATATTCCCTCACCAAGAATATTTCTTTATTGCAGTCAAACATTCCATTTTGGGAAATATTTTGGAAGAACAATGCATTTTTTTGGGATGAGTAGTGGTTGGAAATCATAACAGCATTAAGGACCTACCACTGATAGTCATCTTTTGAACTGCTGCTGATTTGAATATATGCTTGTCATACAGAAAGTGCAACTTCATACTTGAGCAATAGAGACAACCTCAGATCTACTTCCAAATCCCTGAATGTTTTTGTTTGTTTTTTAATCACCAGAGTCTTGACTGTTGCAGCGTGAGCCTGTCTCTAGATGTGCTTCAGGAATGACAATTTTCATCCACCATCAGCAGCAGCATGCAGCCCTGGCTTCACTGCACAGATCAGGTATGTGGGAGTTGGTACTTGTCCTCTGCACAGTCCCAACCACATGCTCCTGGAATCAAAAGCTACATGGAGCACCTGGTCCCAGCACAAAGTAACCCCCATAACAGTACAGGAAAAATTTCAGTCCTACTCTCACTGCATAGCCTAAATTTTTATCTAACAGACAGTAAGTTATAATATAATAGTTATGCATTCAGAGCTGGCTTGGCTTTTTGAAATGCAAATTAACAGTCGAGTAATAATTAGGTGCGTTTGACCCTGCGTGAGAATAGCCAAATGTTGAGTCTGTTTTTGCAGAACTGAAGCTCCGCTGTGTACGTTACAGTGCTGTTTAATAGTGCACACAATAGTCGTAGAGCTTAGCCAGGCACCAGTGCTGAGTCAAGTGTGTGCTGCAAGGCCTCGCTTCCTTTCTCATGGCCCTCTTGCCTTTGAAGTTAAGCTGCAGCAGGCTCAGCTGTGCTCAGCAGGAGGGCCTAAGGTTTGAATATTCAGATTTCATCTCTGTTTATAGAGTGGGCTTTTAAGATGTAGGAATTCTATTACATTGTCCAGTGTCTGGGGGGAAGGGTTTCTGAGGTTGTTAATGGGTCCTGAGGAGCTCCAGCCGTTACACTCACCACTGTAGGCCCCTTCTGCTCATGCCAGACATTAATGGCCACATGGACCTAGATGCATAATGTCAGGTACTTTTAACAGGCCTTTTTAATTGCGTCTCCAATTTTACTTGTAGTTGTTTCATAGTGGCTGCATGCTGCAGCAGGCAGTATTTAGTCTATTCAATGTAATTAGCGTTGGTTTAAAGTTGATTTTGGTGCACTGTGGCTTTCTGCAGTAACTGCCTCACAGACATATGAAGTATCCTTGGTTTTCATAAGGAAAAAAGTATGAAATTCCATAGTATAACACAGAAAATGTGGATTTTCTAAGCCCCATGTGCAATACTCTCATGCGGACATGCATGTAATAGCCTTGTTAATAAGTGCCCAGAAAGGGAAAGGAGAGGAGTATCTGCCTGCCCTGTCCTTTCATAGCAGCTCCAGACAGGCAGAAAAGAATTTGTGGGACTTGGGAAGAATGTGTTTAAGTCTTACAAATTAGAAGTCATCTGGAAACTGTCTTGTTGTCCAGAAGGCTGCTGCAGAAGTTCACAAGATGCGCAACAGCAGGCAGGACTAGGATTGAGGCTACTGCTTCTGATAGAAGTAGCTGTATTGCTACAAAGTATGCTTTGACAAAGGAATGCATCCCCATCCTTTTGTTTCATAGAGGGTCCCTTTTTCTGATCACAGAAAAATAAGGAGCTTTCGAGCAGTGTGTGAAAGTTAGTGCAGGGCTATGTACACAGCCAAGGAAGAGGCAGGCTTGCCAAGCAGTTTGTTGCCTCTCAACAGAGTGGCACTTCCCAGATTGTAGCTGAGGTGAACCTGCAATTCCTGTCTGCCGTTGGCCCCTATTACAAGCCATAGTCCTCGCCAAAGTTATTCCTGCCATTTCCCTTCTCTCGTGGGCAGTTGTTTCTCATTCCTTACCAAGCATTGATAAATGGATGAGTAGGAACAGAAATATTGAACTGGATGAGCTGTTTTAGTACTGGATAATTCTAGGATCCATGCAGCGTAATTAAAGGTCAATGTGCTCCTTGTTATTTAAGGTCACCTTATGTATTCAGAATTGCACCTTAGACTTCCTCTGCTCAGGAGGAAGTAAAGTGTTATAAATGAGTGAACTGACCTATTCTACCTCTTCCTACACCTCTGGAAACCCTGTAAATTGTGAGCATTACCCATTAGGAAATGCTACACTGGACTGCATTCAATTACAGTGCTCTACAGAGCGATTTCGTATATTTACATAGGATATATTCTAGTCTCTGCCCTTTCTTGCCGTTTCTGTTTTATCCTCTGCAAAATAACTAAGCAGCCTAATGGAGAAGCTGCCAGACAGGTGTCATTTACTGAACATTACAGTAATCTAGCTTCAGCGTCTGGCAGAGGGGGCTCATACTGAGCCATGTGTGAATCAAACACCTGCTATTAAAAGTAAAACATTAAAGGAGGATTGAATCAATTTGGTGGGGGTTTTGTTTGTGGTTTGTTGTTTGGGTTGGAGGTTTTTTTAATATTCATAAAAAATGGATTTCTTAAAGCAGCAGAGATAGCAATGAAAGGAAGGACAACATCCGCATCTTCTCCATGTATTTGCATCAAATACTTTATTATGAAGGCTGGAGAACAAGAAAAGCACATTCAGCGTCATATGTTATGGCACAATCCCTCTCTGGCGGAGCAAACAATGGGACCATTATACAAGCTGACATATTTTTTGTTTCTAATATATTCTGCTTCTTTGTGTCTGTGTGTGCTTAAATAGCAGGCACAGATGTACTGTTTCCAAAGGTCTTTGACTTGTCATGAGAATACTGTCTTTACCAGTAAAATAAATTGATTACTAGTGACAATGTTAACTATTATACAAAGAACACAGCTCTGGTGGGCTTTGTTAGGTTTTAAAGAAAAGGTGATTATTTCTTTCTTATGACAGTTTGAAAGGTTTGCCATGTGGATATGGAAAGATTTTGCTCATGAATATGCAAAGGTATGGCAACAGGCTGGGTAGCCAGATCTTCAAATTGACTGTTAACTGTGATTGAGTTAGGAGAAGAAGAAAAACAGACAAACAAAAATTGTACAAAATCAGCATGGGAGAAGATTGTTAAAATATTAAATTGTGAGAGCATTATGAAATACTAGCTTTGGAGTGTAATACCAGATCAATGACATAAATACAGCGAAAACAGTGCCAGCTGTGATGATGAACAGGGTTTCAGGCTCATGGTAAGACTGCCAAATTCTTTAATAATACTTATACCTAGGGATTCTTACTTCATGCAATGCTCTTCAGCTCTCTGAGCTGTGACATGGGGAATATAGCTCCCAACACAAGGCAATACACCTTTATTATCGAGATGTGTTGCAGTTTTTCCAGGAAGCAGTACAGTTTTCTGAAAAGACAACCCCAACAACCTGTGAATGTGTTGCAACACAGTATATGGCAGAGAAAAAAATGGAATAACAGAGTGCAAAAATAAATGACCACACAAAATACCTACTTGTTGTGTTCAACATAAAAGATTTCTGAAAGGCACGCTCGGAGTGAATCTTTGCCTAGTACCTGCACTTTCGTGGGGGTTGCTGCTCTGACACGTATTCTGAAAGTTCTCTTTCTACAGATCTCATGTTAAAATAATTTGGGATCTTTTCCAATCTAATTTGAACTGCTACAAATATTTTGTGTAATGAGATTGGAAACTATCCATTTGCTCCCCCTAGAAAATGCTATGAGTTCTCCCTTGATTGCAGTTTAGATCATGCTGCTAAACACCAGTTTAGAACACAAATCAGGCTCCTTGTTGATTGCAGTTCAATTCATGCTGCTAAATACCGGTTCTCTGATCAGCAAGATGCTGCTCTACAGGCTGTGACCTGGGCCTCCCAAAACCATGTAATTTTTACTTAGGTTGCATTATTAAGATTAGATCCATCCTATCAAAGCATAATTAAAGATATAGTTCTTACTTGATTATACATCAAACCTTCCCTTTTTATTCAAATATTTTTTAGTGATTCATCTAGTGTTAGTGACAGCTGTGCATTCCTTTGGCACATGTAATCTGCCTCACCTTTAAATCATTAACTCCTGTTCAAATATCTATGACATCATTAATGCAGTTAATCTTCCTCCTAGTTAAAAGGCTTTTTCCCAGATGAGTTCTTTCTCAGGTTAATGAACATTTCTTTTATTTTTCCTACTGGTGAAAACGCTCATAGTTATCACAATTGGTCTTCAGGTTCAGGGTGAGATAAAGAAAAAGACTCTTTCTTAAAACCTAGATCCCATGGCAACATCTCACTGATGAGGTATCTTTCTTTTTGACTGTTAAATCCCTCCTGGTGGTGCATAGCCATGCCTATCCCATTTCACATCAGCACTCTTGGATTTGATTCCTGTCATATTCCCAGCACCATTTTCCCCTGCCCTGTTTCCTGTACAGCACCTCCAGCCCCAGGGTATTTGTAAGCTGCTAGTAGCATTCTTTGTGAGTGTTCTGCAACACCTGCCTGTGGCATACACACCTCTGAAAGTAACTTACAAGTGAAACTTGCCTCTTCTCTGCCCCAGAAATCTCTAGGAGAGGATGTGGCACGTTTTTAGTCATTCTGTAATCAGTGATGGAATAAGGTCTATGGCAGAAGTTCCTAGTTGTGATTGGTTTTTTTTCTTGCCAGGAATATGTTGTACATGAAGAAATTACATAAAGAAATGTTTTACTTTCATAACCTCTTCCACCTTCTGAGGAGACAAGAATGAATGAGTCACAGCATGTTAGTCCTGCAGGGAGTCTCAGCATTATTTCAAGACACACTCTCCAAGGTAGCTGAATGCTTGCTTTTGAAAGTGTCCAAAATATCTGCTCCCAATGGACAACTACCAGGCCGCTATGACTCTTTGTTTCTTTTGAATCAGATTCTTTGTCTATACAAGCTTATGCATAGTAGTTCCTCAAAATCTAATAAGACCTTTATTCTGGTATTTAATTTCTTATCCATGTCACGTGTGGTGGAGGACATGGAGAGCACTTTACCTCCCCACATCCCCCCAACAACTTATCACATTTAGGAAAACATTTGATTATGAAGTTTCTTTAAATAGGTGATCTTTCTAAGGCAAATGAGTTGTGTAATTCTTGAACTATTTTGAATCTTCACTCTCCCATTCCCCACCTCTATATTGCTTTTAAAGCTTCAAGTGAATTCTGGTCGCATTTTTACGGGCTGTGGAGATACCTCCATATGTACTTCTTTAATTTCTCTTTGTTAGCATCCTGTTCTTCTTGCACGTATCCAGCCTTCCTTAGATGTTCCTCAGTGTGGTTCTTTTCTGATTCTCAAATTTAAATGAGCTAAACTCCTTCCCATGCTCCTAATAGGACTTCATATATATATGTCCACTGATGTCCTTAACACACAGAATATGCCATGAACAGCAGCATTTAAAAAGGAATGCGTATCCAGCCAAAGCAAGGAAGTTAAAAAAAAAAACAATAGCAGATTTTTTTTGCAACCTTTCTGCACCACTCTTCTGGTTAATAAACCTGCTGTACTCTGTATGTTTTCAAATTGCTAAGAATTATACAGCATTTAAAAACATCTTCTTCCTGAAACCCCGCAGAGACTTGGATGGGACAGAATGTAAACTGAATGAAGGATGGGACATGATATTTAAGGAGCATGAGAACAAATTTGCTTTGTCATAGCAATTTCTTATCACACCTTTTATATCATGTGCTTGCATTAGTCATGAAAATATTATCATGAAATAAGAATAAGCATAAAATGTTCATTCAAAAGCATCTACCAACTGCATGTAGTATATTAATATAAGACTGATCTAATCAATGTTCACGTTTGAAACAAGTAGGCCTAACAGCTTCTGAGATATAAGTAAATGAAAATTCATGATTCTGTATTGTGCCCAAGAGCCAACTTTACTGCTATTGCCATATAATTATTTATAGCTGCAAACTATCAAATGGAATTGCTTACCACCACCTTACTATATGTGGTAATTGATGTGAAGTGAGGCATTGCGTCCCCAGCTGACCCTGGCGCACTGAAAGTCAGATGGATTATATCTAACTCAATTATGATTGATATTATCAAAATCCGTGAAGCACAACGTGGTATAACAGGCTTTCTAAGTGTATCTATTGATTGTTTCTCTATGTGTGCCTCTGTGTGTGCATGTGTTTTCCAAGGCTGTTGCAATGGAGCTGTCTCTAGGGGAAAGAGGAGCAGTATTGCTAACAGTTTCCATTTGTAAATATATATTTCTGATGGCCTAACTCACCCTCATTTCCTTGTAGGGATTGACAGAACTTATACTAGAAACGCTCAGTTTTACTGGCTAACAATTTTGCTACACTAAGGAAACTTGCAGAATGTTTGGTGGGGTTGAAAACCAAAATACTCTCTGATCTGTTTGTCTGTGGTTAGAGTAGAACAAGTCCCATGTTCCAGTTCTTGATTTTGCTGCTGCTGCTGTGCCATTCTGTCATTCCATCCAGCCTTACATCTTACATCCTGTCTTATGCAGACATTTCCAAGAAAAACAACCAAGGCTGGACCAACAAAATAGTTTTTCTCATTGCATTCTTATGGCTTCCAGCAATCCAGAATTAAGAGATTTCTTTTTAGATGTGTATCGTTTTGCCTAATAATCCTTGATGGACATTTCTTGCCCGAGTTTTCTCTAGTCACCTTCTGAACCACACACACACACACAATTTTGCCCTCCAAATATGGTATAGTCTGTTTTGGTTAAATGAACCTCACAAAGAAATATATTTTTCCATATATGCACTGTTTTGTAATTTTGCAGGTTGCTCCCTAATTGATAGAGTATGAGAAATGGTGGCTATTTATTCCAAATTCATCTCTTCCATGTCTTAACATGCCTTAGCATGTTTCTATGGACTCATCACAAATCCTGCCTCAATCTTTCCTTTCCTAATTAGAGGAATCCTATCCATTTGATTTTTCAGAAACCATTCAAAGCTTGCTTGTCCTTGTTATTTTTTTCTATGCTGTTCTGTAATACCATGTTTGAGATCCAACAGAGAGAAGTACTTATGTGTTTATAAAAATGCTTTTCTATTCCTTGCCCAGGCATTGAGTTAATATTTACTGCCCATACTGACTTTCTCACTTTGCCAAGTGATAATACATTATTTAGAGTTACACACTGTGTTTCTGGTTTAGGGTATTATTTTCTTCTCCTTTCCCCCCACCTATTCAATGTTTCCTTCTGCCTCTTCAGCCACTTTATACCAAGTTGCTAAGAGATTCTTCTCCAAGTCTTGACCAGTCTAAATTTTGACTGTACTAGGTAGCATTCTGCTAGCAATTGAATCATCACAAGAATATGCACTTTATTTTTCCAAGTTATAAATTTTTATAGCACAGATCCCACTACAAAGCTCTGTATGAAGGTACACTTCCTTCAACATGAAAAACCAACCTTGTAGTCACACTTTAGTGACCAGAGTGTAGAATGGGTAAATTCATATGCTGAAGGAGAGATTTTACTACTTTGCCTATCCTTTTTCTGATTTTGGTTTGTGGATGCAACGTAGTTAATTCAGTAAAGCCTAGGAACTCAAGAAAGCATCCCAGTGGCCTATTTTTGACTGATTTTGCAAGAAGAAAGTTGCCACAACTGAATGTCCAGCCACTGTGCAGTTGGAACAGGTTGTCTTTCAGGTATTTGGCAGTTGATAGGAAGATCTACAAGTTCTTCATGATGTTATAATGGGAAATCTGGATAGCTTCACAGGAAAGAATAGGCATAATTACACGTATTGACACTGTAGAGATTTCCATTCCTTTAAATCAAAGTTCTTGTTATTACCAAAGTACACTTTCACTTTTTTTAGAGAGTTTCTATAAAGTTCCTCCTCTTTCTCTCAGCCTTTCAAGACTTTCCCATGACTCTGCAAAGCATCTGAGGGCTGATCCAACTGACCTGTTCTTTGCTGAAGGACAACATCTGGGTTACAACCTGGGATACAGGAAGTTAGTTTAACAATTTTGCCCTCTTCCTTGTAGGAACCCTAACCCAATACCTACTCTTTATGTAGTTATCAACCTTCAGTGAACTGAAGAAATAAGCACCATATTAGAAGATTCAATATCAATTTCACAAGAAGAAATTAACCAATGTTTGAAGATTCTTCTGTAGATGTGCATTTTCCTGATACCTCTGGTACAGTGTGCTACCTGAATCAAGTTGACAGCATGCTTATTTTGTGTTCTTTTCCTCAGAAAAATTATAGACTATTAATTCTGTTGCTGTCGCTATCTAAATCCAAATGGAATAGTATTTATGTGGGCTGTACACTCGATACCTTCCAAGTTCTCTTACTTTGTCTAGCCAAAGTTCTGCATTTTCCTTATATAAAATGTGTATCTTAAGGAAAACTTTGCTGTCAGGCTTGAGAGAGGGGACTGGAACAGGTTGCCCAAAGACTTTGTGGAGTCTTGTCCCCTGGAGATATTAAAAAACCTGCCTGTGCAACCCGGTCTGGGTGACCCTGCTTCAGCAAGGGGGTTGGACAAAATGATTTCCAAATGTTCTTTCCAACCCATACTGCTCTGTGATTTTGTGTGGTTGTGTGATCTCTAAAGAACATTACCTAATGTAGGAAGTGACTGAAGCTGCCTTTCCTGACTTGAGTTAGAGAAGAGAAGAGAAAAAAACAAACTGTCTTTGAGTGAGCCATTAAAGGCAAGATGTCTATATTGCACTTCAAATTTCACTCCAAATGCCAACTAGCAAGTAGGTAACTGGCCATGGCATTCGCAAGCACTTTAGACCAGGTGTAACTTTCATGCTTCTATGGCATGTGACATGGAGTGCACATGCTAGTGGCTGACCCAGTATTTAACAGTGATTCACCACTGGAAATAGTCTTTGAAATTCATAAATTCAAGGCAAGCCTGTTTTATGGGGACTGATAATGCTGTATTAGTTGCTGGAAGTTAATGAGGTCCTGTGTTTGAGTACAACCAGATTAAAATGAAAAACGAACCACATTACATTCTGTTTCAACAATTATTATCAGTTGGTTGTAATATAAATATGCAAATTTTTCAGCTTGAACTTTAACATTCTCTGTAGAGACCATTCATCTCTTTAAAGTATTAATTTAAGTTGTAAAAGGATCCATACATCATTGCATGTCATTTTGAAAACAAATATTAATCAATTTTACACTCTGAATTGCCACTGTGTAAGTGTAATGTCCATTATTTTGGAGCAAGTCAGTGGCAAGAAATTTACATATTCATTTCTGGCTTAAGAAATCATATGATAATACAAGTACAACACAAGAAATTCAAAAGACTTAAGACCTTATCATCATCTATTCAATGGCAAAAAGCCTGCCTTTGCATTCTCAATGCATTGGTATGCAGATTAGGAATATGTTTCTCATTCCTATCAGTATAACCTTGAAAGCTGGTGACAGCTGAAGTGTAGTCATAAGTTTTCTAACAGAAAAACAGAACCAAAAAAAGAGGCAACAAAATGAGTGTAAAGGATACAGCAATTTCAAGTTTTATGATAAGCTTTTTTGATAGTGTATCTGCCTACTTAGCTAGACTGCGCTGTGTGGGTACGTAGCTCGGAAGTGTCTTATCTCTAGATTTAGCCACAATTGTAATTGAAAGTACATTTTTGCTACTAAAGTTCATATTTTTGATATGACAGAAGTAAACCTGTCTTTTATTAGCTAACACTGTAGAAAATACTTGGAGGTGTTTGCATGTTGAATATTGTGAAGGACACCAATTTTTGTATCAACTGTCTCCTGGAGAAAGGAGACAGTTTTTCACTTGGAAAGCAAGCAGAATTATTGTTTTACAGTCAGACCTTATACAGGCAATGATGGAAGACAGGCTAAGTTAAAGCTTTTGTATGCTTTTCCATCTTAAGTGTTTGTCTGTGCTCAGCAGTGGCTGCTCTTTTTCAGGTTGAAGTCTGTCAGTGATGAAGGTGAATGTCTGCTAACACCAATGAGAATGCTGCTTCCACTTGAGAAAAGCAAATAGCGCTTTGGTGAGAGCCAGAAATTCCAAGAATGCCATTCCTAAGCCCCAAGACAACAGGTGGAGAAGAGTAACAATGCAGGTAACCCTTCATAATCACCTCATCTTTGTTAAATATGCAAAAGCAAGCAATTTGCCATAATTGGCCTAGCAGAGGTTAGACATACGCTCCCTCTAGTGGATTATTAAGCAAGAGTTTATAAAAGCACACATCCAAACATAATCCTGTCAGTGTGAGGATGAGAATACTATAAGGACCATATTGTTGCCATGTATGTCTGTTGTTACCTCCATCCTATTGCTTGCTACCTCAGGAAAGTCTGCAAAACAATGCTGGCCTTAAAGCTACGGTTGTAAAGAGACAACTGTAGCATTTCTTGGCTGGGCGTGCTGTTCTTTACTCCTTGGTCAGTTTGAGCGCTTCTTCAGAATACTGATGTTTCTTAATCATCTCCCTTTGTTTTCTGGTTAAGTGAATGGGTGACTCATTTGCCACACATTCTCTGTCAACCCAATGTGTTGTGAAAGGACAGTTGAAACAACACACACGCTCTTCATTTCATAAATTTGTCATTACAGCATAATCAGATCATTTGCCTTTATCCTGCTCTTGCACAGGCTAATTCTATATTCCTGAAAAATGCACACTTGGTTACAGTGTGCTGCCTCTGTTTCCCCGAGTGTTTACATAGACTAAAACTGTGAAGGAGATGTGCAAGCCACTTGTGTTCCTTGTTTACACGGTTCGTGCAGGTCAGCAGAAAGTCATAAAGAGTGCAAAGTGCAAATGACCAGATACAAATGCAACAGGACATCTGATACGTTAACTGCGTTGAGGATTTTAACAGACATGTAAGTAATTAGGGTATTTGCTAGTTCAAAATACTCACATGAATGAACCCACATTATCTTCTGAAAAGCATAATAATATATAATTGCAGTAACAATTCCTCTTCCATTATCTCCTAGACATCAACAGTGTGTACGTTCTATAATATCCTGCACAATTGATAGCAGGCAGGCTCCTCAGTGAGAGAAATACTCCCAGATGTGGTAAAGTACCAACACTGTGGCTGCTACCTAATATTAAAGAATTACAGTAGAAATGTTTCAATAACAAAGTAGAAACATTTCAGTTTTTATGTGGCATAGATTGCCACAGACACTGCCAAGGAGCTTTATAGAGCTCTAAATCTTCATTCAATGCCCCTTTACATCATTTGAATGAAGATTTAAACCTCAATAAAACTTTCTGAGTGCTTGTGGCCATCTTTGCTGTATACTAATCAAAGTGGGGTACAAACAGATGAATGCACTGTAGTACACCTAATGATCAAAGCTATATCTAGTGACATTTTCCTTTGTAAGATGAGTTGTCTTAAAGGCTCTTTTCTTGATGGTACAACAGTACACATAGAAACAGGCATTTATATCCAATTTTTATCCAGTCCTTTTATGCAGCCCTTGCATTGGAGGAGGGTTGTTTGTTTTTTCCCCTATGCTGTCTTTATTTTCTCTCTGTTTGGAATTAATTTCTTATTAGGCTGATGTTTGGGAGAAAATAATTACAATTTTAAAAGAAAGCTAATAATTATAGAGAAACTTTCCACAGTTTTATGGTCCCATTTCCTTGTTTGCTCATCAAACTCCAACTGTAATTAAGATACTACAGTGCAGTGAGTTTTGGCATTGAATTAGAAACCGAAATGAACTTCAACTTCTGGTTAAGATATTGACTGGGAAAATCGACACATGCCAGTTCACAAATGCGCACACAAGATCTGACTGTGAGAAGATGCTGCTGATAGAGTATATGTTGTGTTTAAAAAATGCAACCACTTACTCAGGAAACAGTCTGAAAAAGAAACAGTCAGTCAGTGAATTGTGGAGAGGATTTGGTGTTTGGATCCTCCTGAAGAGGAAGGTATGGCACCATTGCATGGGTCTGAGCTTCCACAAACTTCCACAAATGCAAAGCTAAGTGCAACTCCTCTCTTGACGTTTAGACTCCCACCACAAGGTGTTTCTTTTTTCTTTTTCTTTTCTTTTTTCCTTTTAATAATGAAAGTCTGTGAAATTACAGCCCTTGAGAAACTACCCACAAAGAAGGATCTGTCTGGACCCATGTATATACTAGGACATCTTGTCGGGAACTGTCTCATATATGTGCTTTTCGTGGATACTTTATTAACATCAGTCGTCTTATTGAAAACTAAACAGTGAAAAGCAAAACTTTATTGGTAGGGCTACTAAGAACTTAGGGTGGCAATTACTTTCTGTGAATCTTCCAGTTGTTTCTGCAGAGGGACCTTGACAGGCTGGACAGATGGGCAGAGTCCAATGGCATGAGATTTAACACATCTAAGTGCTGGGTTCTACACATTGGCCACAACAACCCCATGCAGTGCTACAGGCTGGGGTCAGAGTGGCTGGAGAGTGGCCAGGCAGAAAAGGACCTGGGAATACTGGATGATAGTAGGCTATAGGCTGAATATGAGCCAGCAGTGTGCCCAGGTGGCCAAGAAGGCCAATGGCATCCTGGCCTGTATCAGGAATAGTGTGGCTAGCAGGAGCAGGGAAGTCATTCTGTCCATGTACTCAGTACTGCTCAGGCCACACCTTGAGTACTGTGTCTAGTTCTGGGCTGAGGGAGCTGGGGTTGCTTAGCCTAGAGAAGAGGAGGCTCGGAGCAGATCTTATTGCTGTCTACAACTACCTGGAGGGAGGTTGTAGCCAGGTGGGGGTTGGTCTCTTCTCCCAGGCAACCAGCACCAGAACAAGAGGACACAGTCTCAGTCTGCACCAGCAGAGGTTTAGGCTAGATGTTAGGAAGAAGTTCTTCACAGATTGGCCATTGGAATGTGCTGCCGAGGGAGGTGGTGGAGTCACCATCACTGGAGGATGAGGCACTTGGTACCAAGGTTTAGTTGATTAGATGGCGTTGGGTGATGGGTTGGACTTGATGATCTGGAAGGTCTTTTCCAACCTGGTTAATTCTATTCTATTCTGTGGGAAGAGGGTTGTTTTTGGATAGCTTTGGAAGTCTATGAAGATTTGCGTTTGCTGGAGTTAGAGAAAGCTATGTTTTGTCTTTGACTCTGAGGGGAGAAACTGGGCAGAATCTGGTTGGATGTGTTAAAATATTGTTTTGTTATTTTGACCTATTGTATGCCTTAATTACACGTATGGCAGTAGAAAATGACCAATTGAGATGTGACACGCGCCTTCTGAGAGACTACATAACTTGCTGTATAATGTAATAAGCAGTGGTAACAGTGGGAAAATCAAGGTCTGATTCTTTCCTTTTTCCTCATTTTCCAATGCAAATTTTAAAAAAGATCAAATGTTCACACTGCTTAGCCCCTCTCCTCTAGACTGCCAAGCTTTTTCTGGTTCTATGAAAGCCAGCATCTAACCTGCAAAGGGACTACATCCGTTACCAAGGCACTCCAAAATGGACATCTCACAATGTCCTGATGGAGCTGCTCCGCTCACGATGCTCTGATGGAGCTGTTGGACTCTTTGTAAAACATTTCATATTTTGCTAAATCATATGAAGACAAAATGATTCTTTGGCCTCATTTTGAGGGAAATTATTTCAGTCTCATCAAGAGATGCAAAACTGGATGAGCTCTATAGAAGAGAGCCCCTCCTCAGAGACCCTGGTTGTGTGTCCCCCTTGGAGAGGGGGCAGCTGAGGCATATCCTTCTCCTTGCTGATTTCTGCCTGAAAGAAAGCATTAGTGCATTGATCATAGGTTCTTGTTCTGGGTTGAGTGAAACTGTAGCTTTCAGCAAATTATTGGCATAGAACATGTGCCTCACTCCAGTGCTGATATTCCAGGACACTGCAGTAGGAGCCACCTCTTGCACAGCATTTGCATTCAAGGAGCCTGAATAGCATCTGCCTGTAAGTCCTGCACAGTGGCTGGCTGAAAGTCCTTCTTCTTCTGCAGGCAGAGCAATGAGATAATTCCTAGGTCTTGTCCCAGTAAAGAGCCAGAAACCTGGGTCTAAAAGTGTAGCAAATGGAGTTGTCAACATGGTATTAGGAAGGAGTTTTGCATTGTTTGTGTTGGTTCCCATTGAGACCTAGCAAGAGAATGCCCTGCATCACCCACTGAAGTGGTGTGTTTTTGAGGAAAGTCATATTATGTAGTAAAAAGGTTGGAGGCAGCAGTTGCACACAGTTAATGAAAAAAAGAACAAAAAAAAATATGAAATATCTTATTTGTGATGAAACATTCTGTGATGCACATTGTGATGTGCATTCTGTCTTGCAAATGTTTAGTGTGTTGCCAAAAGTCTCAAAACCAGATTAAGCCCCAAAAATAAAGACAAGCCGAAACTTCCCCAGACTTCTTTTAGAGACAGGACCTTGAAAGTTAAGGCCTTTTTCTCCAAAACAGTGTCAAAATCTGTGACATTATCTCAACCTTCACCACTGGGAAACCAGGCCTAAGGAATCTGTCTAGAGATGTGATGATCTAAAAGATCAGAGTAAAACTCCAGGCAGAGGGGGGAAGGCATCTTTTCCTTTTGCATTCAAAATAAGAACTGATTTAACATAATATCCAAATGATTGATCCCAAGCAGTAGGTTAGGAGGGGGATGTTTTAAGCAGTATAATCCCTTCCTTTCCCTTGTATTCCTTTATAAATAACATACTACCTATATTAAGGTAAACGGAATCTCTCAAACCATTACCTAAGGGGATTGCAAAACTGGGGTCTACATTATAAAGCAAGTGAAGTTATGACAGCTGTGACCCCAGAGGAATCAAGGCTGAATAAAGACTGTCTCCATTGCAGACAAATGATGATAAAGTGATCCTTTTAGCCAACAGTCAATGGAACCTGACAAGGCCAAACCTCCAACTAATGAACAGCCCAACCTTTGCTACCGGAGAGATGTACTGAAAGTTTAATTTCAATAAGAATCAAAATACATTTGTCCAAACATTTTTAACAAAAGAGTGGCACATATCATTAAATGGCCACAAAGTTAGATGAGGGAAGAGAAAAATAGGAGGGTGGGGGTGTATTTTTTTTCTACTGTATCACAGGTGCACAAAATTGCCTCGATAGAACAATATCTTATTTTTCTTCTAAGATTGAATTTCAGATGGTACCTACGTCATGCAGACCTAATAATACAGAAAGCAATTGTCTCAATGATTCCTATTAAATCTGTGCATTTCCAGATCCTTATAGAGTAATGTCAGTTACAGAACAATGTCAGGCTGACGGACGCAGCACAGCGTTAAAGAGAAAAAAAACTCCACGCAGACAATAGGCCAGCTGCACATTAATAAATATGTAATGTTTGATTAAAAATATGGATCGTATTTTTTCCCCCCAATTGCTGAGTACCCCTAAGGCAGAAGATGTGATCTGGCTCCCACTGATGGGTTTATTTCTTGCTTGCTTTGAAAATACAAACTAAAATGTTTTCCTGTCCCAGCTGTTTCCCATTGTTCATGTTTATCAGCTCAAAGGGTGAACGGAGGAATAAAAAATACGCTCGCATTTCAAATGTGCCAGTCAGTCAATCTATTGTTAAAAGAAGAAAGCCTAATTGTCTGTGCTGGCAAACTTCTTTTTGGTGAATGTCCAGTTTTTAAGAAAAGCTATTCAGCTGTGCCATTTGTTTAATACATGCATAAAAAAGCATGTGGGATGGGGGGTGGGGAAAATCACAACTCTAAGTTATAGCCTTGAAACACTCCAGTGATGGCCTAAGTAATAGACCATGTATTACTCCTTTTATTTTTTGGATTCTTTATTGGTCTGAGTAATGGCTAGATGGAATTTTCATGGAATAAGACCTCACGATGTCCTAAAGCTGAAACTGGCTTCCTACTCTAAATCTTACGCTTTGCAACATTGAGAAGCAGCACTCCTTTCAAATTACTTCACCAATGAAGTGCTTAAAATCTTTTGCAGTTATAGTCACCAGACTCTTGTGTTTTTATTTAACCTACTACTATTCAATTTTTCCCCAAAGTCTAGTCCTTCCAACCCTCATCCTAACAAAAAATGGGTTTCAGGATTGGGGGAGAGTAGGAACTTCTTTACCGCATAGGAGAATCTTCTGTTTGTTTCCAACTGTCACGATAATTACACAGCTCTATCCTCTCTTGGACTTGCTCTCCAGCTCATGCTGGCAGTGCTACTCTCCCAGCTTTTAAACCAGGCTCAGCTAATCAGAACTGACACTCATTTGAGACTATGGAAATGAGCAAAAAATTTCATTCACAACTACTATATTGACCAGGATCGTGTCAGTCCGTCTTTCTGTGGCTACTGCTACTTTTCTTTGAAAGCTTTTTGAGGAGAGGATCATCTTTAGTGCCTCTGTTGTACAGCGCCAAGCACAAATTGTTCTTACAGTCTGAAAAAGAAAAACTAATTGTCAACAAACAACTGTAATGCTTTGCTAGAGTCTTCCCTGGTTTGCTAGGCTTTTCCTCTTTTTGATGAGGGAGGAAGCAAGTGGCATTATCATCCAGCTATCACCCCCTTGTGACATTAAGATAAGATGTCACTCAGCAAACTGTGCAGATCTTTCTTACATGAGGAGTTCAATAATTCCTTGTGACGCCTAAGTTATCATTCCTGGGTGTCTGGGTTAACACCTTGCAGAAATGAATAAGGTAATAGTACCAAGTACTCTGCAGATTGAAGTTGCTGCTTTGGTCACCCTGAGCTCACATTTCCATGGGAATTTGAGCACCAAATACTGCTTAAAATTGGAAACTGAGTTTAGGGATGAGCTACCTCAGTTTTCTACATAAGCTACATAAGTAAGTGCTGCTGGCATAGAATACATGAAGATACTTCTCAGAGGAAAGCACAATGAACTGACTCCGTGGAGCCAGTTCAAAGATGATCAAGTCTAAACAGTACTCACAGTAGACTTCATCCTGCATTTGGATGTTGGTGAGGCTATCTATCAAGTTCCATGAATATGTCCGTGATCTACATCTGCACCTCACTGGTCATCTTTTAATATCTCAGACCTCTGTGCATACACCCTGGTAGACTTGTAACGGGCACACTCTTTGGTGTCTCTGGAAAGTAGAGAAATGTGATTTCATGGACCAGCAGCAGACTGTGGAATGCAGTTTGAGTGTCACATTGTTGAAAAACTTTCTGTAATTGTTAACCTTACATGTCGTGCTGCAGATCCATTGATGTGCACAACAGATGATATTTCATGCCTTAGTTACTGCTTTCTGCTGAGCTAAAGCTTTTATATGCTGAATAATAACTGACACGTCAATACAAACCCCAAACCAATAAGCCACGTTAAATAAGTTGATTATAGGAAAACCATTAAAAATAAATACAGGACTTTAAGGGCAGTAAGTAGACTTTACAGGATTTTATTTTTCCTGTTCTATTTTTTACAGTCTGAACAGGACACAAGGTTGCCTTCTTTTCTAGAAAGTGTCTTCACAGCTAAACAACTCCATCCCTTTTCAGCAAGTGATGTCAGGCAGTTTTGGCTGTGTGGCAAGATCAAGCCCTGCCTCGTGGCCAGCCATTGCAGAAACTTCACTGACCATAATTTATCGGCTTTGAAGAATAAAACTTATACAGATGTATTCCAGAGAAGGTAAAACCAGAGAGGAGGATTACGGGGGAAAAAAACCCAACACACTAATGCATTAGGTGGAAGGGAAGCAGTCAGGGAGAAAGGACATGTAGCTGATGTTTTTACATTGCCTTAGTGATTTTTCACACAAAATACCAGCTGTGTAGCTCCAGAAGAGCAGGGCACCTTCTGACAGCAGGCAGGCGTCAGGGGGAGGTTTGGTTGCCAGAGAAGCAAAAGACTCAGAGGGAAGGGGATGTGACTGGTTTTCCTTCAGGAGCCCAGGGCTCTTCCAAGAATTCTGAAGGAGACCATAAAAGGTAGTGTATTGGTCAACAGACTACATTTAAACACCTTTATAAAATTAGATCTAGCATTTTCTTTTGTAATACCAACTTCCTTCAAAAAGAGTGATCAATACAGAACAAGTATTGAGTGGGACTGCTCAGGCATTATTTTAGTCCCATGTTATGCCCTGCATTTAACGTATTCTCCATGGCTGCATCAATGTTACCCACTGTACAGCAGTTTTCCACAGTGGAGCTTACACCTTGGAGTAAACCTTTGGATTTAACTGTAGTGTACTATAAATAAAACACTGACACATTAAAAAAAAAAAAAAAGATTAAAATATGAAGTGCAGTGTAGAAGGAGATTTCCAAAAGTAATTAGCACTAGCTCAGCTCTCTAAAAATCAAGAAATGTGTTTTTCCATGGGTATTTGTCACTCCTGGTTTGGAAGAAAAGAAATCACTTATAAAATTCAGCAAATGGAGCCCATGTAGTTTTCCTACTGCAGTCAGAAAGAACAAGTTTCTTACATGCTGTGGACCATCTGTCACACATAAAATGCACTTGCCCCTCTGGTACTTTCCTTGTAGACACCATGCACTATTTTGTTGCATTCGCTTTATTCTAATATCTTGTGGTAATCAGAAGAATTAATTTGCTCAGACGTAATGGCCACACACTCAAAGCAATGACTTTTGACATACCATAGTGGCTATTGTGTATGGTTGGTGTCAAGAGTTGCCTATATATGCTGATTATGAGCCATACTTTTGAAGAGCCATAATCAATCTTTCTTCATTTAGAAAGTCAGATCCATCAGCTTGACATCAAAATGTCATAACCCATTGATCTTCCATTGCAATCAAGGATTCTTGACTCTTACTAATGGTATTCAGCTATGCCAGTTATATCAGCAATCCTAGTTATCATTTTAGTGGCATCGTTTTAAAACTCTGAAGCTGGTGGCTAAGTCTATTCATCCTTTTCTTGATCCTTTATTAATAATGTCCTTGAGTTCCAACATAGCTGTTTTGAAACTTCAAACAATTTTAAATCCTGTATGATCTACGTACGAAAATAAATAAAGCACCTGTGAGTCAGAAAGAGCTGAGCAGATTGGATTCCCTTCTGGGGGTCATTCTACCTCTGCTCTCATGGCTGGTGATGTCAACACAGTCTTTTAAAGAAGTTGCTTCCTCCTATCTCACTGCTGCCCATCTGTTATTCCTGTATCTCCCAATGACATGTCACCAGTGGTAGTGACAATTTCTTATCCACTGCTGTCAGAAAAAGAATAGCTTAGGAGCTTGGAAACAAATTTCAAACTAAAAGTTGCTTTGAAGTTTGATCTGCTATTCAGTGAAGCACAGTGTAGAAAAAATAGTAAACATGTCAAGATAAAGGGAAGAAAAAAGGGAGTGAGAATGGTGGAGAATGAGAGAGATGAACTGCATTTGCATTGATACCCAGAGTGCCTTTCAGGCACAGATACCGAATTGATGCACAGCCCTGTTGCTGTGTGGGATTTTATTCTGTGCTTTAGGATGAGTGAATTTACATTATTTAGTTGAAGTAACAGTTGAAGACAGAGTCTAATTTTTTGCTTAGTGGATGATAGGTTGGACACAATGATCTTGAAGGTCTCTTCCAACCTGGTTTATTCTATTCTATTCTATTCTATTTTCTGCAATACAGATTTTTAAAGCAAAACTGTTCCAATACCTAGGGAGAGTCAGGACTCCTTTCTTAACATCAAAAGGGTTGGTTATTTCCCCCCTATTTTTAATTTGAACTTTACAAATTCAGAATGATATCAGAACAGTATATAGCAACATCTGATTTTTATTTCTTTTGAAATAAAATGTCCCTATTTCAAGTTTGAGAACCACTACTTTTCTAGTAAGAAAGTGTCCAATTTTATTTTCTTTTCTTTTTTTTTTTTTTTTAACCTGGTCCAATAATTCCAAATGAACCAGGACAGGCACACACCAGTTTTCCAGTTCCTACAATCCCACTCTTGCCAGCCAGATCTGAGCAAGACTTCCTTTTGCAGCAACAAGTTTATGGAATCAGGCCCTTTGTTTGGATCAATGCTCATCCCTTCAGGCTGAGCTAATTGGCTAATTCAATCACACTGGCTATTTAATTAATAAGGAAGTCCAAAATTCCACATGAGATGAAAGGATGAAGAGCCCAGGAATGACCCTTGATAATAATAAAAGATAATTACAAGCAAGAATTGCATTATTCAGCCTTTGTTATTGACATGATAAGCACTGCCATATGCTATGCAAGCTGTGATATGCACCCTAGTGATCAAAGGTGTAACAAAAGGTATAACTGCTTGCTGTATTTCAATACAAATGTAGCTTCAGGTGAAGAAATAAACACTGTGTATAAAACAGAAAAAAAGAAAACTTCACAGCAGTAATGATGATGATGTCTTAGCTGTATTCAGGTAGAGCAGTAATACAAGAAGGCTGGGGAGGGACTTCTCAGGATATCAGGTAGTGATAGGACTAGGGGGAATGGAATGAAGATGGAGGTGGGGAGATTCAGGCTGGAGGTGAGGAGGAAGTTCTTCACCATGAGAGTGGTGAAGCCCTGGAATGGGTTGTCCAGGGAGGTGGTTGAGGCGCCGTCCCTGGAGGTGTTTAAGACCAGGCTGGATGAGGCTCTGGCCAGCCTGATCTAGTGTGGGGTGTCCCTGCCCATGGCAGGGGGGTTGAAACTAGATGATCCTTGTGGTCCCTTCCAACCCTGACTGATTCTATGATACTTGTAAGAACATAGATTCATTTTTCTGTGAAGACCAGGGATGTGAATTGCCAGATCCAGCTCCAGGAAAAGTCCAGTCTAGCAACTGAGCTGAGATCACACTCAGAGAGGGCATCTGGATGCTGGATGTGGGGAAAAAAAAGAAAAAGGACAATACCCACAGATACAAAACTGTTACCACCAAAAATAGATGCTTTATGGAAAAACAAACAAACAAAAAAAAAAGCCAGGCTGATTTTAAAAGCAAATTTCCAAAATGTAAACCAGAAGCTTCTGCAAGAATGAAAATCCTCCACAGAAATGTTAGGTTTATTTCATTTACACAAGGCAAGGAAGTGTCTGTTGATCCCAGTGAAATAATATGCAGGGGGTGTCTAAAGGACACTGAGCATGAAGAGAAATAACAAGATTGGGTCACCTGGAACACCACTTTCCATAAAAATCTTTGAATTGTGTGATAGTTCTGAAAGACAACCAAGCTCCTGGGACCTAGAGTCCCAGTGCCAGGAAAGGGGAGATCTGGGCTTAATTTTTATCTCTGCCTTTCACTCTGTGTGGATCTTAAGCAAGCTCCTGTGCTTTGTTTTATCTCTTTAGACTCCACATTCCTAAGATTGGGACCATGTCTTCATTGGGTATAGCACAGAAAGTCCCCAATCTCATTAGAGTTTCTTAGACAAAGTTAAAAGTTTTGTAAAATCTACCCCACTTCCTGGAGTTCCTGAGTTTTACTGCTCATTAAAAGTCTGAATCTGAAAAGCCAATGTATTTGATTTGTAATGAATGTAACCCTTCAGTAAGATCACAGCTGCAACGTTACAGAATCAGTCATGTAAAGAATAGTCCCTGCAAGAAAACCTGCCTTCTCTTTTTTCTCTTTAACCTCAATAGAGCAGTTCTTTTGTTAATTACAGTTACTGCACAGTGTGATATTGAAGTGCTCTGTTCTCAAACATATTCTTATTTATTTTAGTCCTTTTTTTCCCAGGTAATGAAATGTCAGAACCCTACTTTTTCTGGTTTTGTAGTATGTTGATCAAAGTGACCTTTGCTTTGCGGCAGACACAAATCAATATAGCGCTCTGCAGTATTTGACAGATAAAGGTGCAACATATAATAAATGGCAATCACTGACGAGGAGAGCAAGAAACTACCTGCCAACTTCAGTTCATACCGGCAATTTTCAGACAATGCCACATGTTATGTTCAAAGTAAAATTCATTCGTCCATCTAATAACAGAGATGGGGGATATTAAAGGACTGAGTTTTGTTAAAGAAATGTTTCATCTCACAGTAATAATTCAGAGTCCAGTCAGGGTCTACAGTGGTTGGTTGCAAGCAAAGTTATTACATTTTGAAGACAGGTTAGAAGAGCAATTTTCCTTGCCATGTAGGAAAGGTAGGGGGAGGAGGACTTTTACCCAAGAAATTAAACAGTCATTATATACACACATACAAACACAGTCTCTCCTTCTTTCTCACACATACACACACTCAAGTTGTCTTAATATCCTAAAGCAGCTCTCTGTGTTCCTCAGCCAGTGGTTTGGTTTTTCTTATATTCTTCCAAACCTGCTGATAAGTTATATACAAAGGTAACCAATTGCTGTTTAAGTGCTTAATTGCAAGCAGTATTTGCACAGCATCTGCCAGAGATTTGAAGTCGAGTGTGAGCTTCAGCCCGCTATAAATGAAGTCAGAGTGTCTTAGGGCAAATTTCTCTTTCACTATGGCTTGTCTAATTTTCAGTAACACAGATAGCTTAATGTAGGAGTCTAGCTCAAATAGAAAGCAAAGCTGGATTTTACCCGCTGTGATGAACCGTGCTCCATCATATCAGGAGTGGTGGTTGAGCAGCTGCTTTTCACAGCATAAACACAGGCAGACCAGCCTTCAAAGCAGACTCATGCCAAAGCACAAGGAAAGCTGGACTGCACGAACCAAAACATTTCCCATCATGGGAGAGTGAAGGTGGACTGAGCCTTGCCTGTAACCTCTATAAGACAATCAGCAGAGATCAAGGAAGCCTGTCCATGGGGTGGAGTTTTGGGTGCTTCACATGAAAGCTCTAATCTTCTCAGATGTCCTCTAGTTACGTTTCTTATTTTTTGTCTCCTAAGACATGTGTGGATGGAACAATGGACAAAAAACCTGCTAGCAGGACCTTTCAGTAAACATGATCTGCCTTCTTTGGGCACCTAGAAGGCATCTGCATTTTCTTCTCACAGGAGGCTATTTTTATACCATGACTCTTGTTCCTATTGTATCTAAGCTTTTGACTTGCATTTGAGTACTTACTTATTTTCACAGCTACTTTGTTGATATACATCAAGCTAAAAAAAGGCCAATTCACAACATACTTGTGACTGCTATGAGCCACTTGGTGTGGTTCACTAGTTTATGAAGCCAACACTTTAGGTCCAAAATGTCAGTCATGTACACGCAAGTGCAGTGTGAACCTGTTAGTGCAACATACCTTGTGTGTGCAAAATCTACGATTGCATAGACTGTGTGAGCTTTTGTTTACAAGTGTCAGAATATGACCTTTTATGAGTCCAGTTCAGGGCTAATGGTCAATTTCAGTGTTGAAGCTTATGGATGAATCTGAAATGAAAAAATTCAGCTGATGCTCCACAAGCAGGATAGCCTTCAGTAACAGGATTATTCGTTCATTGCAAACAGAGGGTCACTTCAGCATGCTGACCAGAACACTTCATCTTTAGTCAACATGCAAAGGGGAAAGTCTAGTTTTAGATAATAAAGAGGTGCTTAAAAAAAGACTGGATGAGGCACTTAGTGCCGTGGTCTAGTTGAGTAGTTAGGGTTGGGTGGTCGGTTGGACTTGATGATCTTGGAGGTCTCTTCCAACCTGGTTGATTCTGTGGGATTCAAAAAATATTAGGAAACTTTCTGAAGTGCTGGAGATTCTTTTTAATTTAGTAAACTTTTCATCACTTGCCCTACTCTTTTTCAATAGAAATACCATATTCTTTACTTATACTCAGTCTTTTCTTCTGTGAGCTGTTCAATAAGACAGCTCATGCTGCACGTCTAGTACTATACAAAGAAGCCTTTACCTGTCTCTGGTTACTGCTGTGCCATTCTTAAACTATTTTCTCACCTTTCTTTATGAAAATTTAGTTTACCTTTGCTCTTTTTTGGGCAAAATATAGAACAGAGAACAGATGTTTTGTGTCATTTGTCTGCAATAATGCCAGACATTTTCTTAAGCTGCTGAGTGCATGATTAACCTTAAACTGATCCTGCTTCTGTGTATCATTTTTCCTATGTCCCGTTGTATTAAATTGTACCCATCATTACCTGTGAAATATCATGTAGCCTAATTCATATTAATCCAGTCTGAATTCCTCACAGTCCCAGGCTTGTGTAAAACAGTCATTTTTCTAATCATTATACATTTTGCAAACCAATCACTTAATACAAGTTTGTAAGGGACCGTTAATACCTTCTGACCACTCCAGCCTGGGAAACGTTGGCAAATGTTGTTTGGCAAAACTTTTTCCTTGTAGAACAGCCTCATTGTTTGACATGAGCTGGCAGAGGAATTATTCCATACTAGCTTATCACAGTCTGGCATGTGGGCAGTTACGAAAGCACCACATTCATTCCCTCTAAAGTTGCATGCAGTTTGTTCTGCTACTGCAAAGTGTCTCTAAACGTCATAACCTTGCTGAGGAGATTGTCACCCCAACTGGCGAATGCTCAACTGTGAGCAACAGATTTATTACCTGACATAATTAATTGCCTAGATAGTGACATTTCCCATATTATAGACAATTGTGAATTATGAGCCCAGCTGCTAGCCTTCTCATTCACTGAAATCGGTTGATAAATATGTTTATTTGAGGTCAGCCTCGCCTCATCCATTAGAAATATTGTTTTTCTAAACATTACATTGATTTAATTTAACTCTAATCAATTTAAAATGGTTCTGACAATTAACAAAAGCTTCAAATATGACCTTAAAGTAATAGGATTCATTAGCTATGTTTAGGATTAAACTTATCCTAATAGGGCTATTTTTCTTCTGAGGGCATGTAGTAGGCCGACTGGTGGTCAGTCAAAATGAAATCAATTATTATAAATTATACAGTTTGGGTTGATTGTGTCGTGCCTGCTAATTTGTACCAATAAGGACCTCAAACAATAGAAGCCATTTATTAATAACTATCTGTATCCCAACCTGTATCACACTTTATGTTACAGCTGCAGGATCATCTGTTACCCATGAAGTATTATATTCTCTACTTCTAGGCATATATGCTAATTAAACCCATAATTAATTGTAACAGTTATAGTTAAAGTCAAAATGCTGACAGCCTTGTTGGCCTATTATTCATGGTAATCAACTAATTCAAAAGGCAACGTAATCAACAATTCCTGCACTAGCCAGGGGATCATAATACACCGGCAGCACCAGTGACAGCTGGCACCCACAGGTCTTTGGATACAATGGGAAATACAAACCTTCAGAGCTGCAATGCTTCAGTGTGAACAGGGTCTATTGTTTTTTCAGAGACAAAATACATGCCTAAGTCGTATTTAAGACCTGAATCCCTAATGCAATGGTTAATGCACAAGAGCCATGCTCCAGAGCACCCATCCTGCCTCTCTGAGGGTTCGTACCATTGGGTAGTGTCCTCACCAATTCCTTCTCCATTTGCAGCAGGGCTGGCAGGAGGGATGAAAATTCTGGAGAGTGTTTTTGAATATCAGGAACAGATTTTTATTTACTCTTGTTGATCATGTATCTGATGAATGATGGACAGTAACCAAAAGGCCTGCGCCCTCTCTGGATACATTAACTGCAGAAGTAGAGGAACATTAAACTGTGCAGGGGGCCTTATGTTTCCTACATACATCTGGCCTTTGAACCTGTGGGAACTTCCTTAGATTTTGTTCTCAGACACAGTGGTGGATTCCATACCCTCAGAGCCTGGAGAGGACAGGGAGGAGAGACAAGAAGGAGAAGGCGAGAATCTGACCGTTGTCAGCAGAGATCCACAAATACTTTTCCAATATTTGTTCTAAGCAATTCCCTGTGTGGGCACAAATTATAGTGTCTCTGGGGTGTCCTGAGCTTTTCATCAGGCCACAAACATTGGAAAAGGGAGTGAAGGAAAAATTTTAGCAACCATACCTTGCAGGTCAGATGAGGTGCTGAACTTGTTGAATCCAACAGGTAAAGGTCTCTGGATGGGTCTCTAGTTGCTTTCCCCCCGAACTTGAAGAAAATTTAGCTATTCATCACTGCACATGGCCTCAGATAATCTCTGAGTCATTCCTTCTGTGGTAAGGCATGCTCATGGCCCGTGGCACCACTAAGCCAGCAAGTTTAGACATACACAGCTTCAGATGTGCTGCTTTATAAACAAGGTTAGCCATAGGTTCATTACTAAGATTTACACTGTCAGTTACAGAGATGCCCATCCAATCCTATAACACAAAAATTTATGGGCATCAGAGAGGAATTTTTATTGTTAGAGCTCATATACAATGTGTGCCCTTAGTGACACATTTTTAAATAAAATACATTGTACTAGTGACTTCTAAGGCTTAAAATAAAATAATAATCAACTTTTAGCTGCAGTTTCCCCCTGGTTATTGAGCTGAACTTAATGACTGGCTGAAAAGTATTTGTCAACACAACAGCTGGAGAGCAACACTTCCTTGTAGCTTTATGTCACAGCATATGCCAGCCACTCAGAACATGTGATAATTCAACTGGAGCTGGTACTACAATAGCAGATGGGTTGAAGCATTGTTATTCTCACTCTAGCTCCCAGCCCTTGAGGGATCACTAAATAAAATCAAAGCAGATGGACCATTACAAGCTCATTTGTGTTCACTACAAGCACCTCAACCTCCAGTTGTGATATACTGCACCTTTGTATAAAATGACATGTATGGTAACATGACCTAATGAAAATAGCATCAGACTTGGCAAGTGAGGAATGAGGCTGGGAAATATGCACAGATCTATTTATCACTGAGTTCTTACCTTGCAGAAAGCATTTTTCCCCCCACCCCTTTCATGTTTGTCGTTGTATTTCTCTCCATATTTGTAATTAAATTTTCTCACAGTCATCATAAGAACTGAAAGAAATGGCCATCAGTCCTGACTGTAGAGGGTCTAGCAGGTTTCTCAGCTTCTGCAGAGACAGGGTGAATGCTACTGAACACAGCGCTGAACTGTTGCTCACACAGTGTTGATAATCAGGTGTGCCCCTGGTGGCAAGACTTTGACCACCCACTGATACCAGTATCTGCAGGGATCAGGACTTCTGTGTACATTTCTCAGCTGCTCTTATGATGAGGTCTTCCACGAGGCTGAATTTCATGCTTGTTGGGGACTTGGTCCAGTGAATAAAATCAATTACTCCATAAAGCTTCTAAAGGATGAAAGACATTAAACTCATGAGTTGTCTGGAAGGGAATCTTTCAGGGCTATCTCTCAAAGTTAGAGTTTGTGCTAAAAAATCCTTTGTGTCATCCTCAGCAGCCCAACATAAAGTTGGAGGCACATCTAATGCCTACTTAGAAAATGTTATAGTCATTTAATGTCTTCTGTGCACCTTGTATAGCAATGCATCAACAGTGTCACCTGAAGGCTCTTGTCCTATAGTCCCCACTCTGGCCAGAGTGCTCTAGGGAGCAATGGCAAGATGATGTATGGCAGACAAGCTCCTGCTTCATTTTATGACCACTATGCTCTCTGCACTACCAGATGGACACTCACCCCTCCACACCCACACCCACCCACTTCCTCATTCTTGCAGCTGACCATTCCCAAGTTAATTTCCTCTCAAGTATGAGCTTATTTCTACAGCTTTTTTTTTTTTTGCCTAGTCTTAAGCAGTTTCTCTGCACTACAGCTGCATTCAGTGCTAAATAACATAGAGTGTGAACTTATTAAAGGCCTTGGGATTTCTCTCTTTCTTCCTGTCTAAACAAGAAAAGTGTGAGTAGGCAGTTAGTAAAGTGGTGGGGGCGAGGGGGGAGAGGGAGTTTGATGCTTTTGGTTTTGTCTGCATGAAAGATCTCATATAAAGCTATGTATCCTTAGTAAAAGTCCACAAGCCAACTGACTGCCAAAGGTCCCCCTCGTGCAAGCTGCTGCATTTTAAAGACCTAGACAGGTGCAGTGATGGAAAACTAAAAAAATGGCTTCATTAGTGCTGATAAATACAGCTGAAGTACAGTTGACTGCAATATGTGAGTTGAAAAAAGGTGTCCTGCTTCCTCTATGAACCAGCCTTCTGCTGTGTTTGAATTTTAGAAAAGCTTAGTGTTTCTCACCTTAGCCAGAACCGGCAGGGCAGCCATATAGTCTCCCAGGCAGTGCTTCCAGGTAGCATACTGCACACTGTGCCTGGCCACATTCATGGCAGGCTTGTTTGTTCTTCCTGAGTGCTTTCCGTGAGTGTAACGACTCATCCTCAGCTGTGAATCGGTGGAACGCCATCAGAAGCATGCAGTCAGCACTGCATCTTGTCTACTGGCCTCCTTTCCTATCAGCCAGACTAATTTGCTAAGATAATTCTGTTTCCTGCCATCTATTTCAATAAATCAACCACTGTAGCTTCATTGAAGTCTCTGCTAACTAATGAACTGCCCTTGAAATTCTCAAACTGTGTGCAGACAGGGAGAAAACCTTTATTCTTCTAAATATAAGAAAGCTTTAGATAAACACCTTGATGTTCTGGGCAATGCTCTGTCTCCTCAGTCCCATGTTGCTGGATCATTCTTGCCAGAGCCAGCTGAGGCTGGGGCAAAGCCAGTAAATGAATCAATCTTTCCTTCAAAACCAAATTTCCTGCATAATGTGATCTCACCTGGTGAAACATATAGGTGGGTGAACACAAACCTGGAGAGGGGAGACACAGAGATTGAGAGAGTGCACTGTCAGAAAAGGAGAGGGAGTAAAATGACAAGGCCTCTACTGTGTGGCTATTGAAGAAAGAAATAAGGATGTTCCTATGAAATGGTCAGTGCCTGGCACTTAATTTTGAATAGGAGAAAAATACTGAAGAGAGAGGGAAACTGAAGAAATTTGACACATCCTGGAGCATGCCAACTGCAGCAGGAAGAACTCAGGGTCAAAAGGTACTAAGAGCGTTCTGCTTTTTCCTGATGGCAGTATCAAACTAGTGAGAGCAGCAGCAGTGCTATTATCATTTATAGCCATAATGAAAATTAGAAGACACTGGTTTATACTCTGCTTGGATTGTTTTGTTTGTATTTGATATTTAATCCTACTGAATTTTATTTTGTTTCTAAGGGACTTCCATCTCTCATGGAATTGCAGCATTTTCTTTTGGATTGTTCTACAGGCCAACACTGGGTTTGTAATAGCTCTGCTGGGCTAAAACTCAGCCATGCTGTACTAGTTAGGTTACTAAAGGGAGCTAACCCCTCAGCAACGTGGCTGGGTTCATTCAGACAGTCATTTGAGAGAAGGATGTTTAAAAATAATTGCATATCCCCTCCCTGTCTTTAAAAATTCAAGAGGAAAAGTCACAGAACCGATAATGCAACAATGATAATAAGGCTGAAGGCATTATAGTGTGAACTTGTGTATCCCTTGGTTTCATTTACATGTTTAGCAGCTGCTTGTTTCTTGATCATAGAAAGATCATTACCTGACTTGTAAGAAGAGAGAGGAAGTCTGTTCACCTTTGGGCAACTAGCTGTGCATTTATTAATACTCATTGCCCATCTCATTATACATTTATTTGCTGCATTATAATTAATTTATTCATTTAATTATTATAATAGATGAGTAGAAACAAAATTACCTTACTAGGTGGGAAACCTGCATGGTTAAAAAATCCATGCAGTGTGGAATGTGAGATGCTACCTAGTGAACAGCATCTTGACATGTCAGCACTAGCACCCAGGGCTCATCAGAAACAGAAGGTGAATCCAGCCAATTTATAGACTATTGAAAAAGAAATTACTAGAGAACTTATACACAATCATCATTACATTCCCAGGTGTCTCTTTTCTTCATGGAACAGGGAATCAGCTGAAAATGAAGGTTAAGCATGATGGGAAGAGAATACCCAAAATCAAGTGCCAAGAGGTAGGAAGTTTGCAAAGCATTTGGTTAACCTAGAGCTGCTTCTCTGTAAGTGTGGGTGTCCCACTTCATAAAGCTCTATGTATGTCACTCCTGCTATGGGGAGTTGCTGTCACTGCCCTGCAGACAGAGCCCAGGCCAGGGCATTGTGCATCTCCCAGTAGTATCTGCTTTAGTCACTCAAAGAGGTTTCATTTTGATTATTTTCCGTGACCAGAGCTTTGCTCTGCACTGCTGGGCCAAGAGCCAGGGGCAGTGTGGGTGCAGGAAGGACCTGACACCCCTTTGCCCAAGCCACAGCTGGCGTGTGAGAGCCCAGCCCAGCGCCTTAGGTGACCCTGACACGCAGCAGGCACCAGCTCAACCTGCAGCACCTCGTTTATGAACTGTCAGGGGCACACTGGGGTAACTAACACCCTGCCCATGCTGCACTAAAGACCCCTTGCATTAGGTACGAGTATGTTTGAAATTTATACACCTGTGCAAGTTTTATATGTACCTAATTTCCTTAGCTCAAAAGTAGTTTTAAGGGCAGCACGATAAAAATGGGATTACAATAGCTGTATAGACATACAAGAATATAAATCTTCGTTTTTAAAAGCCATAGGTTAGGAATAGGGAAGAAATTTACAGCTGGTGCAGGCACTGCCCTCTAGTGACTGAACACTCGAAGCACGCAGCTGCTCAGCAGAGCACAGCGCTGCTGAAATGAAACATGGATGATAATGCTGTTAAGAATGTTGACGGAGATGTTCTGGGCACAGAAGGGCTCAGCTTTACCTTTTGAAACGCCAGATAACAACCGTATTGCAGAAGAAAAACTTACACACCAAAAAAAACCCCCCACAAACACCACCACCACCAGGCAACTCTTTACAAAGGTAAGTAATACAGTTCCTAAATACTTGGAAAAGGTATTTTTAAGTATTTACAGCAAGATGAAGATTCTTAAAATACTGGCAGCATTCCGTGTGCAGTCCCAGGTAGGACTTTTTGCATTATTATTAGCACTGCAATACTCAAGAAATGTAAAAAATTAAACCTAGACCTAGTGGATAGCAGTAGTGCCCCAGAGAGAGAATGCATGCAGTCTGCAGGTCTAAACGGGAGCTATGGAAGCAGCACTGAAGGTAGAGCAAGATCCCAGGAGGGGCTATAAGCTCAGATGGCGGTGTACTAAATTGACTTTTCCCCACAGGTAAGCTACTGTTAGCTACAGCAGCTTTTGCTGGTTTTTTTCCATTGTAGGATCTGGTCTGGTCAGGTACACAAGTGGTATACCTAGACCTGCTTTGATAGAGTACAGCAGTTCCCAAGTTTCCTAAAAATGCTGAAATTGAGACTATTAAAAACATATTTTCAAACAAATCTTTCCAGAAGTACAGAAAACAAAGCTAGTGCAATGCTGTATTCACTCCCAGAACTGCAAGCCCCCAAAGAAAGGAGCAGAGCCATAGGAATAGTATTTTTAATTAATATTCATACAGAAAGAGCACAAGGTACATTCCTTTCCAGCAGCAGCCACTTTTGCTCTACCATTGGGGAAAAAAAAGTTAAGGCTAGTTGAGGGCAACCTGACACAATGGTTTGTTTCCCTAACTCAGTTCTGAGAGACAGCCTTTGTAAGTTTAAGAGACACTGTGCACAAAACATGGGATGTTTATTTAGCAAAACATCAAGAACAGAGAAAAACATGCTTTGTTACAGTGGAAAAAAAACCACAAAGCTTTCAAGCTGCTTTTTACACCAACTCAGTTCTGAAACCATGACATTCCAGTTTGCAGCATGTTCTGCCTTAGCATTGTATTAAACAGGCTATCATTAGGGATCATGGTGACCACGTTCAGCTATTCAGTGGACTATAAAGTGCACAAGAAAAGTAAGTGCATTGAAATGACCCACTTCTGATTATGAGGAATTCCTGTTACACAGAGTAGTTGCTTAAAAATGGAAATCTCCCTGGCTGTTCAGTACAACATTTTCAGGAGCACAGGATCAGTATCCCATCTATGAGAAAGACCTTTCCTCAGAGATGTTTACATTTTCTCCCCCCACCAAAAGACAAGCATCCTCACTGTGCCTTTGGGCTTGGTTGAGTTCTGGTTCAGTAATGAGCAATGTGTAAGGCATCACCTTTAACTAATACCTTCTCTCTTTACCATCTGTGTTCAAAATCAGCAAGAATTTAGTGGTGCAGTGATTTGTTCAATCTTCTACTGATTAGAACCCATTTCTAAAATCAGGTAGCAGGGTAGGGGGGCAAGTTTTCTCCCCAGGTATGTAGTATGAAACTTTTGTTTCTACACACTGTCTAGAACCACATTTTTTTTAATGCATTTTCCTACTCACAGGTTAAGGCCATTGTTAGCAAGACTTAAGAGCCAAACGATGAAGCATGACCTAAGTGCTATTAATTTACGAGCACATTCACCATAGAAGAAAAAAAGATCTGATTGGGAGGTTCCCAAATGCATTAAACACATAAGAGTTTGGTACTTAAGTGACCAGAATCTTTGGGTATTGCATTTAACAGCAGTAGATGCTTTAAAATGCAGGTTTTGGTTAAAGGAGCTTCTTCAGTTCCCCTACAATATGTGCTGAAGGCTAAAAACAGTTTCTTACCCTTATATGTAAGTTATTTTACAAGTGATTTTATTCCTTTCACAGTGAAATCACTTCTGCCTCCTTTCTGAGAAAGGAAATAAAAATTTGAGTAAGTTTCCATAGTATTTCATTGACACTGCCAGATCAACTCCAAGCCAACACCCATCATGAAGCAGTATGTTTTGGATTAAAAGAAGATTCAATTGTCAAAACCAACACTTTTTTTTTCCATACTATAGCAAACATCTCTGCTGATCATAACAGAGAATAAAGTAGCCATATAATCCTATACTCTTTGCAAAACTAGCTCCCCTTTCACAAGAGTATCAAGTAGTACCAAATGCAGGCTGCAAAGCACTGCCTGCAAGAAGCATGCACAGTAATGCATTTAAACTCCCAGGTTTTTCTGTATGTTTCTACCACAAGTTTCTCACAACTTCTTTTTCATTTCCAGTCAAAGGCCAGAAGATTGGAGGCAAAAGCCAAAGAGTTCATTTACATCCATCTTCTTTAACTCACTTCTGCTAACAGAATATGCATTCTGAAAAATTATATTCATGGATATTTACAGTTGGGGGGGGGGGGGGGTAACACAACCAACCAACCATGGTATTCTGCTACGAGGTTATTAATCTAGAAAACTTAAATATGGTTGGTAAATCCACATCTCCCCTTTGGCATAGCAATTCCAAGGCTGTTCTCTTCAGTTCAGGAAGAGGTAAGATAACGCTAACTTCAGGTAGTATGTCATATATGGGAGGGAGGAGATGGTATGAGTGCAAGGCATATGGAAGTATGAAAGTTAACACATCAGGAAAACTAGAAAATAAATCTAGGGATAGTAAAGAGAAAGACTCCAGACATTCACATTGGTCTCATTGGTACATAGGTTTGTGCTTGTTCATTTTGTAAAGCCTTTATGTTTGCTGTTTGTTCAGAAGGGGTGCCACTTCCAACTACTTTCAGGTTGAGTCTCACCCTGGGGCTCAGGGCTGTGAAGGTATCAAACTCTGGCCAGTTCAAAGTCTGGTTTATGATTGCCTTTTTTATTTTGTGCAAGCCCCCTTTTGCTTGCTCCTTGCAAACAGGTCTCACTTGAGGTACTGAGAAGCTGTGGTTGGATCTCCTCCTCAGTATGCCAAGGGTAGGTAACCATACTCAGATGAGGTCAGCGTTCTCTAGGCCATTTTAATAAACACAAGCTGCTTAGAGTAGACCTATAGAGCTCATCTTTTTACCTTGATATTGCCTAGGAGATGCCTCTATGGTATCTTTGTCAATACGGCTGCAGCTGCTGTCCCAGAGAATGATACATAGCCAAGGAGGAGCCAATGGACAATAACCCCTCCACTGACAGGTTATAAAGTCCATCACCTAAAGCCTCACTAAAATTTTTCAGCAGAGATCAAGAGTTCCTAGTAGTACTGAAACAAAAGAGCGGTTTGCTAAGGAGCACAGACTAGGTAAGTAAGGCAAGGGAACATGGACGCCAGAAGACTGTTAGAGGCAAAAGCAACAGTGACACTTTCACTAACTACTTCCTTGCTCTAGAGAGTGAAAAATTAGAGCACACTACATGCACTGGCTAATGGAACAGACCAAGTCCCTCAGCACTGCCTGCTTTAGACAGTTTAGTCCTTCAAGCAGTTTTCAACCCTCTCTGGTACTGTTCAGTGGCAGAGCCTGTCCTAAAGAAAACCTTAAGGTTTTCCATGAAGAACAAAGTAATCACATTTTCTACAGTATGGGATCAGCCTCCCCTGTCTTTAAAATGGTGGCTTTTTCAAAGTGGCTTTTTTCTCTGTTACTTTCTGTGACTTCTCCTTCTACAGACTTGATCCCAAAGAGGAAGTTTTCCATATAAAACATCTCAGGGTTGAAAATGTACAGCTCATATCTATGCACTTTGTACAACCCGATTTTACCGTCTCTATATAGTTGTATGTTTGCCGGTCGGCGTTGACAGAAGTAGCTAAAAAGCAACTAAAACAACAGTGTTTCATTCAAAACAGAAACCAACAGACTTCAAAAGTACAGTATTTTACATCAACATTGGTTCTGCAGCTTTTCAAGTTAGTTTTCATTAGGTACTTACTATACAGTAAAGCTTTGCTATACATTTATTTATAGTTTCATCTTTCCAGGCAGAGATTTTTACTATTCATTAGTAATCCTAAATGAAGAGTCAAATGGGTAACATATTCCCAGGTAGCAGCTTAATGTACCACAGAGAAGTCAGTTTTGTTTTACCAAAGACTAGAATCCACTTCAGTAACATTCCCTGAGGCAATCCACTGTTTTATTGTTTTGTCCTCGAATCATTTGTATATACTTGCTATTCTGTTCCAGACGGCTTTGTTTCTTTATAAATAGACACTCAGCAGTGAAAGTTAACAGATGTCTTTTTCTAATTTTGTATTTCAGCAATCATGCTTCCCTTTAATGCCCTCTTCTGCTCTTTTTTTCCCTTCAAAAAATTGCAAGTTAACAGATAGCAAACCTGCGTGCTTGATTTTCACAAGCTAGGAATCCAGATCTTTAAATGAATGTTCATTTTTGAAGAAGCAAACGTGTGAACTGAAAATCTTGTAGATGGGTAACAGAACAGAATTAATATGCCATGAACAGTCTGAAATGTCTCTCAAAGAGAATCTGTGGTGCTAAACAATCAAGGGTGGGGGAGAGGTGGTAGGGCAGAGGGTAGAGAAATACAAGAGAATGATCATCCTTGGCCCACAGAAATGCACTGAGCAAAAACTATCTAGCTTTACATTCCAAAGAGACTAAGGAAGTTTCTCCTGATATAATTCCACCTTTAACATTTCAAGAAAACCTGTGTATAATCAATGCACTTAAAGGTTTAAGTTTTAGTAACTTCACTTAGACTTACTTTGTTTATAAAACAAACACACAAGCACACTTCCTAGAGTGCAAAATACTTCAATGACAGAACTCCACATGTAGGTTTTGGAACAGTAATCCTTTTGCTCTCAACATCTTCCTTGTCATCGCTTCCATTGCCAGCAACGGTTGCCTTTAACCATAAAATGCAGCAAATGCAACTCTACACCGTTTCTTCAGTTTTCCAGAGCACACAGTTCATTTATATAAGCTCATTGTTGGACTTTGATACATGCACATGTAGGCATCACAAAGTAGTCTTCGTGCACAACCTTGAATTTTCCTGGAATCCAGTGAGTGCAATTCTTCTAGAGACATCTTCAGGTATTCACCAACTTCCGGACATGGGGTAACTTGTGGAATGTTGAAGCCATTCTGACCTCCTTTTGGCCACAGGGAAACAAAGAGAGAGAGAGATTAGGGCAGTGTCTCTTTGCTCTTCTAATGTACTCTAATTGTGACAGTATCACCAACTCCTGAAAATGCCTTCTGAAAAACCTACATATGCCATTGTGGACTGCTGCAGGGTAAACTTCTTGGACAACTGGGTTGCTCAAGAAAAATTGCAGCTGGTGTCGGAATATCTTGTTCACTGACAAACATATACATACTCCAGCTCAAAGGTACTGAATCTGTTAATAACAAAAACTGGTAACAGCTGATGAATTTACAAACCGTAAGTTTCTGTATCTGGCTTGCAAGAGTAAGGCAGAGCTTGCTCCTAGCCATTTTTCATCTAAAAATGAGCAAATTCAAGCACCACAAGTTTGGACATCCATGACACTGTTTCCCAGCAGACATTTTTAGCTTACAGCACTTGCTGAAGAAAAGCATTTGTGATATAGACACTCTAAGATCAGCAGGAGATAAACCACTGAGTATCTCATTTGATCGACATTCCTGAACTAAAGTGGTTCTTTACAGATTTCAGCCATACACATTTCAAGCACTCTGAAACAAAGCTTGGGTGCCTTCTGGCTTTTAGAGGGAAGAGACTTTAATCCTACAGCAGATTCGTTTTCAACAGGAGGCAACATTCTTCTGCTCCCACAAAAATCACACCGTAACAGAGGAGTTAAAGAATGCTTCATGCAAAGTCCTGTTACTATGTCTGACGCTTGCAACTATTGCTGTTTTTCCTCATGTGCCAGAACTGAACGAAGTCCTTAGTTAAACGTATTTAATGCAGCAGCATTTAAGAGAACACTTGTTCTACTGACATTTGTATTATTACAGGGTAACAGTTTTCCACTGCTAACTCTAAAGAGATTCAAAGAAATGATATATATGTTGCAGTGTGACACCATTTCTTTTGTTGAGGACACCAACACCTTAGTGCAACAATAGTATGTGTGTGCTATGTGATAATGATGCACATCCACTTAAACAGAGACTGAAAAAACACCTTCCTGCAGATGATTACTTAATTAATTCTCTCTAACAAACATCCAAAGTACAGAAAAACGTAGAGCAAATTGAGACAGAAAACTTTTGCAGTAATTTGTGTTTAGTAAAGTATCCAATTCAGGTAATATTCAGATTATGCAAATCAGTGGCTGCTAGGAAATAGCATCAAATACATCAAGTTAAATGACATTAAGAGCCCCAAAAATAAGGCACTGAAATTTAAAGCAGTTTTTACATCTAAAAAAAATTAAGAGAAGACTAGTAAGAATAAAGCAAAGCTTTACCATCCCGATCTGCCATGCTGTCAAAGAAAAGCCAGGCGGAGTCATCCTTCCCGTATTTAACGAAAGCCACGTAGTGGCTCGTCTCTATGCAGAGGACGGCAAACAACTCCATCTTCTGGTTCGGGATGCATCCGTGTCGCCAGTCCCAATCTGGTAGATCTTTAGGTAGTGACAATGGATTGAATTTATGACTCTGTCTCTTGGGATGAAGATGAACCTGCAATTGAAGTAATATTTCAGAAGAGAAAAAAAAACAACACAGCCCATAAGATTGTTTCAGTGGCAGCTAAAAACAACGCTGCTGTTGAACTGACTAGAGAAGGAACAGCAGCAGACTGAACGTTTCTCCTACTTCTCCCCACCAATGTAGTTCATACTGCCCAGAAAACACAACAATTTTCATTCTACTGTGAAAACAAGGCATGGCTGTGACAGCTTCATGCAAGATACCAAACAGCTCTCAAAATGAAGCAGTTCTACACCATGGATTTATTAATTCAAACAAGGTAGCATTTATCTAAAATTAGGATTTAAAGCAGGCAATGAGAAATAAGATTCCAAGATCTCTCACTCACCACCTCTCCCCTGTATTCAAGTCCTGGATTTGGCAGTTGTCATGATTTTAGTAGGAGACTGGATGAGTTCTTTTAGAAGGCTCAAGTGATGTTCCTGGCTAAGCTTTACTTGGTATGCACAGCTGCACTAGTGCTGACAAGAGTCTCACTGTGCTCTTCCACTCTCCTTTTGATTATTACAGCAGGTACAGCTCGGGTGAAGCCCAAGCAGAGTAACAAAGGCCACAACTCACCTGCGTATTGCACGTTTTGCAGAACTGCTTGATTTTCCCAGCAGAAATAGAAGTATCTTCGTAGCACTCCCTGCACTCGTACATGGCGAGTCCTCCACATATACGGCACTGCCTGGGAGCTGCGTTTTTAAAGACAACATTGGTCCCCATTTGGGAAGACTGCTTTTTTGGGTTTTAGATAAAGGGTATGGAAAGAAGGGAGGGTAACTACGTGGAGAAACAAAGCTAAAACCAGACTGCCAATCAAAGCAGAAATGTACTGATGTATCTAGCTGCTTCCCTTTGACATAACGGGGAATGAGAGAAAAACTTTTGGAGTGTTAAGTTGCAAAAGATGATGATTACAAATGAAGTTCCATTAACTGCATGAACAAGTAAAAACAGGTTTCTAAATCAAGTCAGCTCTCATCCTATTGGTACAGCTGGCTTAGCTCCCATGTCTCTGAACACCAGAAAAAAAACACCAACCAATAAATCCTGTAAGCTGGTGGCCATGACAATGGAAGAGGAGGCCATGACAGTTTCAGTGATTAATTCTGATCTCAAATTAAACCCTGGGTGTCTTTCCTTAGGCAAGTCAATGAAAAACTCTGAAGACAACTGCTAGAAATTTAAGTTCACAAAAAATGGTGACAGGTTTATAGTAAAAGAAAAGCACCATCACTGCATGCTGCAGGTTTCCATATGAACCTCAAGTTCTCCAAAGTTTGATAAACTCATGACCAAAAGCTTAGAAACAAGCAGCACAAACTGAAGACTAATGTAGTTAACACTGCAAATACCTACTAGGCAATCAGTGCTACACTCAAGACATATTAATGAATTGTGTTCTTGCTAACAATCTTAGCATCATCATCATGAAATAAGTTTAGTTGTTCCCTTCCATACTTGAGAATTAAACAAATCAATCAAGTTACATTTCTATACATTCTTCTGAACTATAGCTTTTGACATGAAAAACAAACAAAACCTAAACATTTTAGCCAATAAATTTTCCTTTCTCCTCCACCTGAGCATCTCACACTACCTTGTTAACCATTTAATGAAAAGCCCCACCAAAAGAACCCAGAGTACTTGCTTTCACTGTGTTAGTCTCACTCCATAACTCTCTTCATTAGACAGCACAATGTTACATACTTACTGTCTTCAAGTAAGTCTGTTATATTCAGCTCCAAGGAGGGAAAAATTTTGTTGAACATTTTGAAATCTTTTCCAAAGCGAGGCATCTGGATAATCAGGCAAGAGGGTGCCTAGGTGAAATGCCAGAGTGTAATGTCATGAGCTTAAGCTTGGTAACAATCTCAGTTTAGATACATACTTCTGAGGCTATAAGCCTATATTGCCTTATTTAAAATCGTAGCCCACTGACTTCAAAATTAACACGATGGTAAGCAAAATAAGGACTTGGAGAAAACCTACAGCTAAAAACCCCACAAAAAAGCCAGTACAGTGGCATCTAAACTACTGTCAAATGTCTTAAGTCCCAGTCATGCTTAAGTGCTAGGCTCCACTTCTCCATCTGAATGGGGAAGAAATAAAATCTTCCCATTGTAAAGCTTTTTACAAATAAAGGCATCTCAAAACATTAATCCTTAAGACAACTTGCTGGCAGTAACAAGTTTTGTTTCAGTAATTCTTTATCTAAATTAGTTTGGTCTGGTCAAAGATTGTAGGCCATCAAGGCAACTTTATTTTTGTAATGTATGCATCCTGTACCACTGACCTCATACTTGCATTTCCAACATGTCTGCATTTTGGTTTAGCTCCAAATCCTACTTTTGCCCCATGGCTGAATAAGCAAATATCTAGGTATCATCTCTTCTAACAAAGCAAACAGCTGTCACTAACCTCTGCAAACTTCAAGTTGCTGTTGATGAATGACCACTCTAGTAACTGCTGAATTGTTGGGACTCCAACTTTCTCATTTTTGTCCATAAAAATTTGATAGAAGTAACAGTCTTGTACTTTCTGACCTGCTGATCTGAAAACACATTTAAAAAACCTACAGTTTTTGAAGCTCTGCTGTAACAACAACGGTATTCTACCAGGAAAATAGTATCTAGCAGAAAATAGTCTATACAACAGCCTCTGTGCATTGAAATGTGTTATGCTTTACAAAACCAAAACCCAGCAGCAATAAAGTGCCTTGTTAATAGGCAATCAAGTGTGTAATGAATGCAGAAAACTAAGAAAACAAAAGCAGTATCAATTTGGGAGTATGTTTTTAAAACACATGCCTATGTATTACTGAACTGAGAAATAATTCCTAAGCAAATGGAGTACAAATGGAACAAGAGGCACCATTCCTTACTTTGTATTTTACACCCTTCAGCCGTGATTTCTGCCACAGAAGTACATCTGGTAAGTACCAAAAACTACAAATACATTATTCCCTCATTAAGATCTACTATCCTAATAATAACTATTACTACAATTATATTATTGTACCCCAGCTGTTTCACCAGAAGTATACATTAGCCACAGAGTTTCTCAAGACACCATATTTCATAGAGTTGAAGAGAGGCACTAACAACTGGGAGGGTCTTACAAGCTACTTTCTAAGCACTTTTCTATACACACTTGAAATTATTAGGTATTGTGTTTTGGTTTCCTTTTTTTTTAATCTACCAGTTAGATTACACACCTTGACCTCTGTCTAAGCAGAAACAGTTTCATATTCATTATATCCTTGATCTCTCATCCCTTCCAACTTTTCCCCTCTCCTCCCAACAAAATTCTCCTATAGACCCACCACAGAAGACAGCCCCAGTGGCATCTACCCCAGGGAAGAACAGTATATCACACACATGCTCCAGTCACAGTGTTGAAGCCCCCATAGCTCTGCATAGTGCAACAGAGGGCACTTAGCTCACACACCACTGAGCTAAAGAAGCATACAGACCAAAACAATTCCTGCAGTGAGGAAAGGACTGAAAAACTATGACAAATGCTTTGTAACACTGCTGCTGCCACGGGATGCAGCAGAGAAGCTGGGTAGCAGAATGACAGCAGTGTGAGACAAGCCCTACTTCCATTAAACTCAGTTATGACAGCTGAATCCTTGCAGTGCCTCAGTCAAGAATGAAGGCGTATGTAAATACCAGTAACTGCTATTTTGTTACAGTAAGAGAACTCAAAGCTGGTCAGGGTAGACCATTGAAATATTTTTATCAGCCTTAAAGAAGAAATGCAGAACAGTTTCCATGTGTAAACACCAATTCAGCAGTCTCTGCAGCCTGTCCCAGAAGTAAGTAGATACATGGTGCAAGCCACATTAAGACGTGCCATAGAATGCTCTTACAGCAGCCATCCTCCAGCAACACTGGCAGGAAGACAGCAAGGCTCCAAAGCACACAGCACAGGGACAGGGGATCTTTGTCCAGCCAAACTGTTCTGAGCTTTTGCAAGAGACCAGTGGGGCAAAACCCGCCTACCAAAAAATGTAGGATAGTGTCAAATGTGTCAATAGAACTATTATATCTTATTAGAAATCTAAGTAAGTCAAAGGTGCTCTAAGAGCTACCTCCATTTGAAAGGCAGTAGATGCTCTCTCCTTATCAGCCTCTGTAACTGGATGAGTTCAAAGAAGAAGACAGACTCACCTTATTTTCAGCAGTGGCTCAACTCTTAGAATATGGTGAAATAAAATATTTAAAAATTCTTCTGGATCTAGGAGGAGAGTTAAAAAAAAAAGTACTGTTAGTATGCAAAAGCAGACACATTATTAAAGACTGATTTTAAATCAAAGTTTCCAAAATTTTAACAGGAAAAATGGTTCATTTTTACATCTTTATTAAAACTGTAGGATTATGACAAACTACATTTTCATGACACAAACCGCTATTTGCTCGCTTGGTGTCAAATGGCCCCAATAAAAGGCACAGACTCAATAAGGTAACAAAGCTTCCCAGTAAAGATCAAAAAGATGCTCTGTATTTCAGAGGAATCATTTGGCACCACACTTTTCTGGGAGAAAGAAAAGCTTTCAGGAGAAAACAGTGAAACTGCAGAGAAGCAGTGAGTAGTGACAGCAACGCCTACGTAAAAAAAACCACACAGTAGTAACAAGGTTCCATCTAGAGACCAAGCTCTCTAATCAAGAATGCAGCCAACATGCTTCCCAGAGGTCTATTCTCCCCCAACAGAGTTTTCTGGAATGTTTCTCTTTCTGCCACTAACTGCAATAAATACTGTTTTTCATGATTTTCAAAGAAACTAGTGTTCTCCCAAACAAAACCCAACCAGCTCCATCATACAATGCTAATCAAGCATTACATGAAGCAGAAGGTTGGGAACTGATTTTTCTAAAGCCACTGACACATTTTATTTCTTTAAATACTTAAAGTCTTAACCATTGTGAAAATGAAATGTTGTAGTGCAAAGATTATGTTCCTCAGGGACCAAAGTCACATTTTGAAAGAGCCCTGTCATTTCTGAGGAACAGCTTTAGATCTCCCCTAACTGCTAGAAGGCAGTTACATGGGCCTAGGAAGGCAAGGAAAGAACCGGTCAGTGAAACACTGTCATGGCAGAAACTGTTCAGCTAGAGTTACAGACCCAAGGAAGCAGAGAAGACCTTTATACAACCCAACAGTCATTCAAAATCCCTGGTAAAGATATTGCTACAGAGAAACATTTGTGTGTTTTGTTTTGGTATAATTATATAGCAAGGTACTGCAGTTCCTCCACAATATCATTCTTAAAAATCTCAAAGAAAGGAAAGCCTCCCCAGTTACCTTTTTCCTCTGAAGTGAATCCTGATGCAGCCTCAACTTTTTCAAGTATTTTCCTCAGTTTCATGATTTTTGTAGCACATACATATCCATATCTAAGATAAATGGGTTTAAAAGATCTATTAGCTAGTTTTTGGTAAGTCAGAGAAGCAGGAAAAAAAAAGGTGAAATACAGGCTCCCGAATCTTCTTTTGACGGTGTACAGTACTTCTCTAGGGCTGTATATTGACTTTTCATGTTCAATCTGACTATCAGGTTTTTTTAATGCAGTATAAATTTTGTGTAGTGCATAATGACCTTGTACAGCTTTTTTAAAGCACTAACTTACCGGGACAGCTGTTATCTGATTTATCAGTCAATTAATTCTGTTTTCACTCTAATTTGCCCTGCTTAATACAGCGTTTTCAGCTGTATATCGCACAACAGCAGCGCTGTGGGAGTTGTTAACAACACCACAAATAATGAAATATTTGAGAAAAAGATACAGAACTGCACTGCTGACCTAAGAAACTGAAGTTTTGCAGCATTCCAACTTTTCTGCTAAAACTTTACAAGAAACGCAAAGGAAATTTGGAGTACAGTGGAAAGATAGAAGACTTTCAGCCTTCTCGATCACCTGAGTTTTCATCTGCTCAGGGTGTAACCTACTACCCTATACCACAGAACCCTGGAACACAGCAGGCAAAGTACACATACTCATACAAAGCACAAGAATTTAGAAGTCATCTACTTATTCCAGGAATCCAAAGGAAAACTGCCAAATGGTCAGTGACGGCCTACAGTGTCAGAATTACAACTGTATTATTTGCGTGTTTAACAACAAATAAAACTAACCTAACTCTCCCTGCAGATTGGTGCCATATTTCCTTTGTTTATTGTCTAAGAAATTGCCAAAGCTCATGCAAATGCCTTTAAAGTGTTTTGACCACTTGTAACAATCAGTGAAGCCTCTGAAGCCCTGCCGAATCTATCCAATCATGAAAGGTAGCCCAAATACTTTGTCAAGAAAACAGCATTACAATCACAGAAATACCAATACTGCAAACAAATGTAACTTGTATTTAGCAATTATTTTCTAGTCATACCTACACACATTTTACTATAGTTTTATGCTGACTGCATTTCCAAACAGAGAGTAGCAAAAAAAATTTTATTGCCAAATATGATTAAGTCCAGCAGCAGCTACCCAAAATTTTCAGGCCTGCAGCATGATCTAGTGTAAAATTTACATGCGACCAGAGAGCAGCTCATGTTTTTACTTACATTCTCAGAGGATTCACAATCTCTGTCCTCAACAGCTCTTGAGTCTCACTATAATACTCTACATCATTCTTTTCTTTAGGTCTGAGTAACACAGTGTCCAAAACAGAGCTAAAAGAAAACAGGCTACAAAGAAAAAAAGAACAGTAAAGTTGTTTTGATTCTGGCAGATACAACCATTTAGATGACTAAGCAGCATAAGAAAAACCAAGCAAAGCCACGTACTAAACAAAATCACAAAGGTGTAATTACAGACACAGGACAACACAGCTGTACTAAATAGTAGAACTCCACTCAGAGTACAAAACCAGTATCCTAGGTAGCATTCAGCAATGAAGTTTTATGAGACATTTCCCTCCCTCCACCCCCAAGCCTGTGTAGTCTTTAATCCTTTGGCCTTTACAGGCCAGGGACCCAGTCAAGAAGGGTATAGACACACGAGGGCCAGTACAATGTGGACATTATTAGTAGTTCATGTTCCACAGCAAATGCTGCAGAACTTGGTCAGCTTGGAAGAGCACAGTCACGTGTCACAAACTGCAGTGCACAACTTCAGCAGCTGCACAGCAAGGCACAGTCATTACAACAGGTTCTGCATTTCTAGCACAGGATGTCACTATACAAATTAGGAACTTACCAGAATAAGGTGGAGTCTAAGTAACAGGAGTTGTAATGACCCTGGATACCTTTCTTCTTTCCAATCATTGTCTCTAAACCTTCTTTTTCCATTTTTGGAGGAGTGTTTTCTTCTACCACTTCACTTAAGTAACCTCCAAAGGCTGAAATTTTTTTTTTCAAAAGACACTTTAAAGCCTCAAATTTTATCCCCCTTAAGAATTTTTTATTAATGTTTTATAGCTAAGTTGCTGCCTTAGTGTAAGCATTCCTTCTCTGGAACAGAACAGCATTTTATCATACCTGAAACTCACTGTCTTCCAGGATGAACAAGGCCCTTAGAGTGCTTCAGAAAGCCTGCAGCACCACATTAATTTTATCCAGTAGGAATAAAGTTCTCTCCTCATTATAAATGCCCTGTTCACACTATCTGACAAGTATCACTTTTTTCTTCCCTGTTGTCCCAGGCAATACACAACATGGCCCAAGAAAGCTAAAGCATCTGAGGTTAAAAAAAACCCAAACCACTGAGCATTTCACAGCAAACTTCCACCATAAAAACCATGCTATTCTATTGCAGGATTTAGAAAAGAATGATTTGACATTATAGAAGAACAACTGTTTCTGATGATGCAATCTCATAGTGCTGGAGTTGCAAGTATCAGACAGGTTGCTCTACAGCTTCTAAAGTAAAAAAAAAGGTACAGCATAAGAAAAAATTCCTTAATGTTATGAAATTTCTTTAAATATGTGAACATGTTCTGGATTTAAAGCATAAAAAGAGTAATCCACAGAAGCACTATGTTCTGTGCAGGCTGATCCTCTATTAATTAAATTCATTTAAGTAATACCTGTTCACTACAAAGAACATATTGCAGGAATAAATGAAACCAAAACCCTTGTCAGTTCCCAGCTGGTAAGTATTAAGCAGAAGCCCAGTACCTAGAGAGTTGCAGCGTTCAATCTGGTTGGAAACAGGCTGTAGTGAGGCAAACCTGGAATCTGGCCTGCAGCTTTTGAGTTTAACAAAAAGAGCTTTCTTTGGAGCACAAGTGAAGTAGCGAGTTCCTTTAAATGTCCCATCTGTACAACCTGCACATTCATCTTCCTGAAAATTCAAAGGAGAATCGATTGGTTTTGTTATTTCTACAATTCTGCAGCATGATATTTGACAAAGTATCTACTCCTAAGCCACCCCCTTCAGGTACTCTAAAGCTTGATATATAATTTATACATTTCAGTATATGAAGCTTCAGCTAAAGTGTTCTTTAACTGGGTTTACTGAAGAAATTTCAGACTTGCACTATATTCTTCATGCTTAAACTTTCACTCCATCCTAAATTAAACAAAAATTCCATCAGAAGCAGCTTGGGAGGGGGTGGGAAAGGAGAGCAAGAATGAAACCTAGTGAATACAAGGAATTTGAATCACTCCAAATTCCTTCTGTAGTTAGAAAGAGCACACGCACACTACCAAGCACCTTTTAGAAACTCACAATCACCAAGTGCCTTAATACTTTGTGTGACTGTAGCCTGCACAAGAAAAATTCCTGCCTCAGAATGTACACCAAGGAAAGACAACACAAACTAGATACAAGAAATAACTTATGCAGTAACTTGTTGTGTAGTAACGTGATTTAAAATGTATTGTCTGCTTACTAACGATTGCTAGGGTTGAATGCAGAAGTATGTGACAAGCAAGTCCAGAAATCCAGGCATCCTAAACTGCAGGCCTAGAACATCTGTGGCAAACTACAGCTTGAGCTTACCCAAAGAACCCACAAGCTTCAGGATTTTTTGTAACAACTGAAATTCCAGTCATATTCTCACCTACTTTGCTAAAGGTGTTTGTTGTTCTACATAACTGTATGCTGCTTTATCTGAAATGTTATTAAATGTTATCCTGATGTAAAGAACCCCACCCACCTCCCTAAATGGATCACATTAATTTAACTGTTAGCCAATCACAACCTTGGCAGCAGCTGCCACGGAGTCAAATTCATGCCTGCTGCCCCTGGAAACTGACAAAGGGCACAGAGAACACATAAAGCAAATGGTTGTCAAATAAACAGCATCACTACCACTCATTACCAAACCCAATGCTAGGACTCTGCCTGCTCCTTTGCTGGTATGCAACAAAGAGACAAAATATTGACATTCAACTAAAGATTCTTAGAGCCAGGGTATTTTAGGTAAATCTGCATTTCAAAGAATGTTTAAATACAGTTGGCTTTTTTCATTTTCTATCTCCATACCATAAGCAAAGGGCTCTCCTTTAAAAATAAATGATCAGTCCTACAGATCCAATTACCCACTGCAACACAAAGACATCTCACAGCCTGCCTGAGGCAGCCATGAAAAGTCAGAATTCACCCAAGAATTTAGTTGTGTCACAAGGATATTGCATGACCACCTGTATGGACAAATTCCTCCAGACTGACTGCATTGCAAAGCATGCAGGCACCAACTCTCAGAAACAAAACCAGGGACATGCAATTAATAGAGACCAATTGATACTTACCAGTTCCAGTCCAGCTAACACTTCGTTTACTCCCGGGGGCTGGCCGATCCAGCGGATGACTCCATAGAAAGGAGGATTTTCTTTAACTTCAGCCAAGGAACCTGCCTCAAGACCATGTGAGTTCCCAACTGGGCTTGCTGTTGTTGGGCTCTCCTGGTTAGCTGTAGCATTTACATCACCAATTACTGACTGAACAGATAAAGAGAGAGGACTATGTGCAATAGAACCATTAGCAGTCGATGTTTTTGTCAAGCTAAAAGGGAGGGAGTGAAATCTGTTTTCTGTAGACACAGAATTTGTTAAAGGTGGTTGCAGTGGTGGTGAAGAATGTCCAAATCCAGAAGATGAATCAGTAAGTGATTTTGCAGGGTCTTCAGCAACTGTTAAAAGCAAAACAAAGACATCAGTAAATATGGAATGGCTTTTTCCCCATTTTACAAAAAAGACTTTGCTATCAAACCAATAAAGTGTATCTGCAACCACATCTGATCTAATGGGTGTCCTGTGTAAGAAACAGCTAGGGACATGCAGGAGGATGCTTCTCACTTGGCAACACTGGAGAAACTGAGCTGGCTGAGGAGATACTGCAGTAGCCCTACCACTTTTACAACAACCAAGAGAAATTAACACCACCGAGGAAGGAGCTGTTAGCCACAAACTACAGGAAGGTCTAGACTGAAAACTTTTGTTTGGTTTAAGTGCAACGGCCCCAAGGGTTGTAATTCCAATAGGCAAAAACAGGAAGTCATTGGACAGTGTGACTGCAGAAAGCATTTTGTTCACAGCTCATACAAGATGAGTAATTGCTAGCAGACACAATTTGCAAATGGAAAAATGCTTATTCCTGTGGCTCTATCACAACATACTCTGGTTCCAGCACAAGGAATCTAACAGTGTCTATAAATAATAAAGGATTTAAATAAGTCATGACTAATGTAATGCTTGATAAATAAGATCATAACTAGATGTAACAGCACAAGTGTTGTGTATCTTATCCCTCTACATGGTCTCTAATACACAATTGGTACTGACAGAGCAAAAGCCTCTTCTCACCTATTTCCCACCCCAGTTTTATTAACTGAAATTATTTTAAAATTAATTTTTGGACATTAAGTAATCATTTCCCTCCATAGGCTTTTCTAGACAGGATTTATACCTTATTTTAGAGATTATAATAAACCATTTTTAAGCAAGAGTTTCAAGCTGTTGGAACAATATCCATTAGGCAACAAAGAACAATTTTAACCCATTTTCTTTTACAGTTCATGGAATTGAGGGGATACTACTGGCATGGGTTTCAAATGTAAATTAACAATCTTAGTGTCTACCTTTCACTTCCTGAGTCAGCCACACTTTAGAAAAGTTGACCAGGAGAAGAAGAACAAACTTATCTGGAAGCAAATCAAAATAAACTGACCCTTTAAGTACATGCATCCATACTTGTAAGAATTCAAAGAGAGATTTTAAAGAAGTAACTTCTTAAAATGTTGAAGAAATCTGTATGCTTAGCCAGATTATTTTCTTCCTCTTCTTCCAGGTTCATTATCTTACATGGCAGAGTATTAGTTCCCCTACATCTGCAACATTAGCTAGAAAAAGACAGGCACAAATAGAACTACCCTGTACACTTGGCTACAAGGAGTATCTTTGTATCTTCCTTCCAAGCCTCAGCTTTTATTTTGCCTTCAAGACATAGGCATTCCCACAGAGCTGTACTCACACTGCCAAAAATGTCATCTTCTACACCCAGGATTACACAACAGGTCTGTCAATTTAGACAGAGCATATTTTCACGGGGGCTCCAAGATGCTTTTCATGACATAGTATGTCTTTTGCCAAGACAACATACTCCAACTTTTTTAAATTTAAACTCACACTTGCTTTATTTGAAGATCAATCCACTCTAGTTTTGATTTGTCTTTTAAATAAAGTGTGTGCCTACATGAGAGACCATCATCTCTCTTTACCTTCATCAATGTACCATGGGGGTTTTGTTTTCGTTTGAGACTGAGAGTCAACCGATGAGCCATTTAATGTGTAGAAGACTTCAGATCTGTTTCTATTCCCAGGTTCAGAGGTAGATCCTGGAAAACAACATGTTTTATTAAAGAGATCAATCTCTATTAACAAAAGGTTAGCTACACACTTATTTCATAGCATAAATTTGTTACTCTACTACCAAGGAGGCAAAAATGCCTTTCCACAAAACAGCAAACTCTCCCATCAAAGCTAACACGGTCCTAAGCCTGCAGCAAAGCAGCAGCTTATCCCAAACAAACTTAATCCTAAGATGAAATTTCAAGTCACCTACCTGAAAAGGCAGCAGAAAATGCCCCTCAAGTGCAAATCTTTCATTACTGTAAGCAATGGGTATAAACAGGTATTTTTTTTGTTTTAAAAAATAAATTCAGAACAAACAATTTATCAATCCAATTCCACAGTTACAACTTGTGCCTCCATGCAACCACAGTTACTTTAGTAAAGACCATCTCTGTCATTATCCAATGGCAATGTCCAATTACAGAATATATTGCTACTAGTATTCTACAAGCCAAACAGCCACTCCAAAGACACAGAATTTTGATTTATGGCTTAAAAAAAATTAATTCCTTTCCAGGTTTTTGGGTGGATTCTCAGCTCTGGCTAAAACCAGTGTCAAAAGAAGCTTACATTCCGAAATTTGACTTCAGTTTTGAGTAATGGAAAAATTAACTTATTTACTATAAAGCAGATCTGTTCTTGGGCTACAAAGTTGGATTTCTCTAGTCCTGCAGAAGGAAGACAACAGTAAAGTAGGTTCATTGAAAACGTCAAAGAACCACAACCAAACAACAAAACCAAAGGCACACCACACTTCTGGAAAATCCAGAACGCAGCCCTGTTATACTAGACAACCAGACAATGTGCTTTTGAACTTTCGGTAAGTCTCAAACTGATTTTTCATGACATTAAGTTAAGACTGCTCAAAATACTTTCAAACTGTCTACCACCTTTATTATGGTTAAATAAAAGCATACTACTTCCAGAGAAATTTAAGTGGATCTGTAACTAAGTGACAGAAAATGTCAGCAACACTTTTGCCTAAGCCACAGAAATTTTTACTCTTATCTAGGTAAAGAAAACTGCTTCCCATACATACCTGTAGCCTTTGGCTTACTATGATTGAACAAGCTTTTGTCACCACCACCTCTTGAGGTATAGGCAAGCTTGGGAGGTCTCCTGTCCTGTGACACAGTCTCTAAAACATGGTATATAAAGAGAATATTAGCTTTCCTTTTCTATGCTTTCACTATGCCATAGACAAGTTCATGAACCAAGGTCTAGCATCCAAAATTCTGTGAGTGAGTGAGTGGAGTAAAACCTTGTTTGGCACGTAACCACCATTTAAAGGGTACATCATTTGCTTCTGTCACATCAACAATTACATTACTCTGAAGCCTACCATGATTTCTTGGAGACAAACGGTTGGACTTCACGCTCTTCGATGTATGTGCATGCTTCCATTATAGGAAGCAGATGCACGAGATTATAAACTTTGCTTTCTACTAACACATGTAAAACAACTGTTCTTTTCCTAAAAAAGGGGAAGGAAATCTCCATGAATTCCTCAGAGAATTCATGCAAAAACATGCATCTCAACTAAACCAACAAGCAGGAAGTGAACACAAGAACAGTTAGCCAAACTGAAGACAGAGGTTACAGACTACAGGCTGTACAAAACTGCACACTCAGTAGTACTTGTCTCCAGAAACAGTACAAACAAGTTTTACATGAAAAATTTCTTTCTTCGGAAGAGGAATCAGGGGACTGCAGTGGTTACAGGTTAACACTATTCAGTGAATTACTGTGGATAGTGTATTTTCCAGTCTTGCTATGATTTTTCAAGTACTTACAGAATGTATGAATAAGATTATCAATACATTCTGAGCATAGAACACCTTTCTCATCCAAGAAATGTAAACTCCTGGAGTAAACTGAGAAACATCCAACTAAAAGGATTCCCACTACAGACACTAACACATTAATGAGCACTATACATCTGTATAGTGTTGTAAATACCATACAATTTGACATGAGTTTTGTTCAGTATTAAACCTTTTCTACCAGTGAGACTGTACCAAAGTAGAAGGAAACTGAAGGGTAACACAGGTTACACTAATTCAAGTGTATCTAGGATATTCATTCTGCAGTGCCTAGGCTGAGATGTTATCAAAGCCTGCCTTCTGGTTAAGAAAGCGGAGCATACCTGGAATAACATCATTGATATGCAAAAGAAGTGTACTTTCAACACTTGCAAAACTGCACAGCTGTATTCCATTGTATCTTCCATCCCAGTTTCCAATAGGATTATCCTGGAAACAGAAAAGCGTGTTACATGTATCCCAAGAGAGGATTTATGCAGTACAGAATACAGACGTCTTTGAGAATGTAAAAAGTAGAAAGTGCAAGGTTTGACAACATACACCTTTTCCTGTAACAAACTTTGTATTTAGAACACTCAAACACAACAGATGACGCAGACAAAACACAAACTTAAAAACTGCTCTTCTGAGAAATATTCCCTACTATAATAAGCATTATTCTACTAAAATCCAGTCTTTATAAACAAGTTAGAACAACTCCAGTGCATTGTTAGGCAACAGTTACTGCAGTAAGTACCTGATCTGCAAAAGCAAAACACTCAGTAGCTACCTAAAACTTGGAAAATGTTCATTTAAAAAAAAAAATAAAATAAAATAAAAATCAAGGTGCTAGAAATCATTTGTAATTACAAGTTTCACATTTTCTTGAAAGACCAACTTTTGAATGTAAAACTCAGTTTTTAACATCAAATGTCAAACAAATCAATTAATACATGGGAAAAAAAAAAACCACACAGCTTTAAAAATAGCTAACAAAGGCATCCAGTTTAGGTTTTTTTAAAAGGCAGTACAAAGCCAGTCTCACAAGACAAACACTCAACTCTATTACTTCAAGACTGACATCTAACATTGCAAGTAGCTCAGTGGAGGCTCCTCAGAGTAACCAGTTATTTCTCCTGAACTGTTTAGCATCAAATAGGAAACCATTTACCTGATGCCAACAAAACCAATCATCACCAAGGGGCATCTTTGGACACAAGAGTTTATTTCCCATTTTAGGTCAGCCTCCGCTGAAGTAGCTTGTGGATAACGTTTCTTCATCTATATTGCATGTCATTTACTAGGTAACACACATGCAGAAGTTATTAAAGTCAGATTATTTTCTTACCATGTCCACTCCAACAACGTATCCTAAACTTTCGTTTCCTGGTAAGACATCACAGAATATAACTGTCCCATACTCTATACTCTCTCCTATCTTCAGAGAAACCCTGGAGTTGATCTCCAGAGGAGGAAGTTCTACCTGCATTGTGTCAACTGGAGCTGCATAGTCACTTTCCAGTTCATTGTCATCATCTTCCACCAGCTCCAGTTTGTCCAAAGCAACAAAAACCCCACAATCCTCATCACATCTGAAAAGCTGCTTGCCTTGGTACTGTCCATCAGTGAAGCCCTGACCACGACCTTCTTCCTAAGTGTCAGAGGAGGAAGAAAAGGAGGGAAAACAGACACAGAATGAGCAGCATCTTTTATGCAAATGCAGTAAGAATTTGAACAATTAACTGTCACTATACTGCAAGAATTCTATTGCCAGAATTTGTGGCAAGTGCACACACACAGCTAGGGAACAAACAGTAAGAAGGCAATATAAAGTAGCTGCAGGCAGAAGCCTCTCCACTTAGAAAAGCTTGTTTCCTTTCAATGCAAATCTTCCACCAACAAATTTTTGCCATGTCAGTACAAGATTACTTCATACGAGACATAACGACTCAAAAATTCCACTTGGGTGCCAAATAAAGCAAGCTGATTTTCAGAAGCTTCGGGGCCTGATATTCCCCAAGGTTCTTAGTGGGAACTGTAAACAATTTGGGAAATATTTAAGGAAGACTTTGTAAAATATAACTCTAATGCAGAAGTGGCACTCTCCTGAATCTAATCCTTCAAAAGCTTATAGTTGACATCAATTTTGCAGAAATACATCAATTTTGCAGAAATACATCAATAGGAGCACCCAAGAACAACATTTTCTATCTTAACTAGTTGCCATTTGACTTTTAGCACTCTACAAAACCATCAGCCCTGAAACAAAATATTGTGCCTGCCTCTTTAAATAGCTGTTCAGCTCCTCTTACAAAATATATATGATGCTCCCTCTTAGCAAAAAACTTACCAGCAACTCCACTCCAAAGTATATCCCTGTTAGGGACCTTTCTTGCATTAAGGGTCCTCTGAAGCGAACAACTCCAGGAAATTTCTCATCTCCTGATCTCAGCTGTACTCTAACAGGTGAGCCAATATCTATTTGGATGCCTTTAGTTAATCTGCTTTTGCTTTTAAACAGACTGTATCTTTCCTCACAGTTAGTAATGGCCAAAAGCAACTCGGCAAGTTTTTCATTTATTTCTATAACATCCTTCTCATCCACAAACAGGATTGCATGAGGTTGTTCCAGAATCTTTAATCCAATCTGCAGTTTCTTGCCCTTACAAGGAATATTTCTGGAGTGTCCCAAAGAAGAACGGTCCTGGAAAAACTGCCCAATGCTACCTTTGGGCACTTTCAAGAGCTTCTGAGTCTGCTTGTCTATCACACTGCATTCTTGGAGAAGCAAGTAAAAGATCCGCTCTTCCCAGTAGGATGAACTTGCTTTTTCTTGACTCCATAAGCCTGAATTCATTGTGCTTAAAACTTCTAAAGCTGTGCAGAAGTCCTGAAGAAAAGTAAGTTGTTGATTTACATGTGCTGTTCTTGACAAATTCTACTGGTGGGTCCAACCTTTGTGAAATAATGCAATATTCATTTTGCAAAGAACTAAATCCAGAGCAGAAAGCCTAGAATAAGAAAAAGGGGTGGAAAGGCAAAATTAAACTGGAGAACTGCAACTAGTCTTCAATAATACAACAGAAAATCATTTAAATCTGTGACTAGGCTCACTCTACCTACAGAATAAGAATAGTTCAGCAAAATTTCAAACAGTGAGCATAGTCTTCAAAAAGCCATAGAACTGCTGACCATGGACATACCCATTTCTATTTGTTACCTATTTCCTTTTCCATTTCCTTCAAGTACAGAGCTATGGAAAAATGTAATGAAATGCAGAAAACACACATATGGGAAAGGGAAAAGAAATCTTAATTTCAGATGAACAGGAATAAATATTCTGCTTGAGTTCACAAACAGTATTATATGGAAGCTTTCCGCTCCGAAGGTCTTTTCTTGTGCTTTAGCGTACTTACTGCTGACAAAGTGCACTGCATCTGTCATCCCACATAACATTGTGATTTAGTGCAGTAGAAAATTGTGTCACTGTAACAGAGCAACACAAAATGGAAACTTTAGTAACTTGTAACAGCCATTTCTTTAAATAATAGAAATGGACAGTTCCAGTAAGCAATAAACAGCATATGGAAAACAAATTGTGCCTGCACTGCAACGTGCAATTCTGAAGACAAACCTGAAGTCTTGTCTTTTTATCCTTTTAGAAAGATAATTCATTTCAATGATGTAGGAAGTAGATCACCTTCAGTGTTAAGATACCAGAAGAAAACACCTCAGTTAAATATTATCCTAAGAATTATAGTTCCCAATCAGTAAACTACACAAGAACAATTTGAAAAGACAGAATTTCCTCGCACGTGGTAGCAGATACAGAAGTACAATACACGTACACACATATATATGTTTACAGTTCAGATCATGCTGGATACACGACAAAAGTACCTTAGTCAGACTTTGTTCTTCTAAAGATGACAACAAATTGTAGTGGACAGGTTAAGAATAGATTATAATGTAAATGCAAATGTCCCCGTCTGCGACGCCACAGCTTGCATACAGTTAAAGGAGAATCTCAATGGTTATTTATAAATTTAACTCCAGCAAATAAAAAGCAAATACTCTTTGTCCTTGTGCCTCCTCCTGCTACCCTACTCCTCCAGATCTTCTCTCTGATGGCATTCAAATATCAGGACAATTATTTCTATTTGTCCTACTCAGCTAGATCCCAGCTTCAGAAGCCATTAGAAAGCAATGGAATCCAGCAGGACTGAACTTATTTTCACCACGTTTTTAAACAGGGTACTTAACAAAGCTTTCCCACAAAGAAAAGTAGTAACAAACACAGAGGACCTGGAATTTACGCAAAGTAGCACCTCTCAGTCACTAGGAATTCACACATTTCTGTGCTGACTTGCTGAGCTTCCTCATGAGGCTCTTCTACCACACAGCCATTCACACTGAACATAGCAGCTTCTCTTCACAGACCTTACCCGTGGGTGTCTATGTCATCACCACACTTTGACACTGCTGCTGCAGCAGCTCAAAGGAGCTATACAGTTTAAAGTGTTTCCACCTGAGGGACAGAATCTGGACAGTTTCAGACCTCACTGAACTGTCAATCTGTTTTCAAGTTACGAATTATTCTTCTGCAGTTTTGCTTGATACACATTAATGGGCTTTAATGTTTGTTCCCGATTAACAAAAACACCTGACATCAGAGTGAAACAGTAACATTTTGAGGGCACTAATGAAGACGACAACAGGATGGATCTCTCCATCCCAAAGGAAACATGATTACACGAGCATTAGTTTTTACAGGTCTACTCAGATACTAAACTAGAGTTCCATCCAAGTTCTGCGAGTTCCCACCCCTTACTTTTTTCCAGATGCTGGGAAAAGAAGTAGATAGTGCCTTGGTCTCGATAATTCCATTTTACCTTCTCCATTTCCCAAGGCTGATACACTTTATTTTTTTTGGAAAAAAATTCCACAATCAACTCCTAATATGCTGCAAATAACTGCCTCTGCCTTACAGGGATCATGGCCTTTCCATTCCACTTCTAGAAATACTTCATTTTTATTTTAATAGGTATGTAAGGAAACAATAGATTAATGGAGAAGTCTTTTCAAGATCTTTAAAGTAACATTTTTTTTTTCTTTTTCAGACTATTACTTCTATATTTCTTTAGTAAGTATACTCTGCTTGCAGGTCCACTGCTGCAATATTACATAATCTTCACATGTTTAGTAGTAAAGAATTCAGTGTAAAAACATGTTATCATTACATAATCTAATTGCAACTCTTAACTTTATCAGGTGCATGGTCAGCCTTTCAAAGCTCTAGTCATCCACAGAGATGTCATTATGCCACTGAATACAGTATCAAAAGAGTTCCATTATGACAAAGTTTGTTATCAGTATATAAGATGCCTTTCTTTGAAAACTTATCTACCACTACTGGGCCTGCACAGCTCTAACACCCAAATTCCCTTCTTTTAGAATAATAAAATTGATAAAATAGTATTTTAACAGCACAGAAAAGCTTGCTGAAAAGGATGCTAATTTCTGGCAATGTATCAGAAATACAGGTACACGAATCACTGATTTTAAGATTGGGGGGTTTACAGTCATTTTTCATAGACCTGTTTTGGTTGGAAATAACCTCTGAGATCATGGAATTGATTATTCTGCAAGTCAAGTGCACTTGCTGAACGTACACACATCAGAGTAAGATCAGAAAAAGCTATCAGCTTTCAGAATAAGTTAACTTGGGAACCAAACAAATCATGATTAGCAACGAGTGAAGTGCACAACATACCTGCAACTATACTACTTTGCACATACCAGAGTGTACTTCACTATCACCGCAAATGTTGAAGTGTCAGAGCCTGTTCAATTATGTTGTTCTGCTCCACCTACTACCTGAATTATTTTCAGGCTCAAAGGATTTTGGGAAGCAACAGGCAAAACATAGTTGTAGCTGCAATGCTACATGCTTTGGAAAACAAAATAATTTAAAATTGTCAGAGGCCATAATAAGGCACCTAGTTTCAAATCTTCCCTAATTTCCTTTCTTTCCCCTGCCACTACAGATGTCTCACCATAAAACCAGGAAATACAAAAACTTTGTTTCTATCCTGCAGCAGCCTTAGATAACCACACAAAAATATCTGAATCAGCTGTCAGCTTTCTGCATGAAGTCTTACCCCGATTCCAAGTATAAAATGAAAAAGCAAAACTAAATTGTATTGTTCCTTACAGAGCTTTCACTTAAAACACCAAGTTTAAAACATTTGAGATGCAAATTTCTGTTCTTCAACAGTCCAAAAACCGTTTAAGGAAAGGTTAAGATCAGAACAAGCAAATTTTTTTTGCATCTCAATGCACACAGAATTTCATGACTGCAATACAAGCCATGAGCGACAAAAATAGAGATCTTATCTTCAAAACAGTTGCTGACACATTGTTCAATACAAATTAACAGTACGAATGTATATCATTTCTGAAAGAAAACGCAGCCAAAAAACTCCACTAAAACAGATTTTTGTAGGGTGTTATATATTTAGTACAAACATTCTCTTGAAAGAAGAATAAAAACCATTATGAGCTATCAGAACACTCTGGAATTACTAGACTTGGCAGGTATGCATCAACGTCACCATCAGCCCTGCTCTGCAGGCAACCCTTCTATCGACCCCACAGGAAAGTACTCTCAGTAAAATGAAACACGTATGTTCAGATTTTGAAACGGACACCAAAACACATATTACTTCGTTCACAAGCGGAACGTTTAATCGCAAAAGTGATGTATCGCCTAGCAAGGTATGATGCGACGCGCAATAAACCTGCAAGTCACAATGCAAGGCTGGCTTTGAGAGTAATTATTGTCCCCCGCCTTAGCTTTGAGTATTTTCGCGCTCTCTCTGGGCGTTTATGCGCAGGACAAAAAATGAAAGCTCGAAACACTATTTTAGTCGCAGCAAAAGGTGGTCGGGTCTTAAATCTGAACTAACAGAGAGCCCGAGCTTTGCACACCCCCCGCCCCAGCCCTGAAAGGAGCTACAGCCAGCCCAAACCGGACCCGCCGCTGGGCCTCGCCCCCGCCGCCGGGAGCCCACCGCGGCCCGGCTCCACCTCTAGCGCAGGGCCGGCGACCACGGGAACGGCCAGGGAGAGCGGAGTGGGGCAGTGGGCCCGTGCCGTGTCGCCCAGCCACATCACCCCGACCTAGCGGCGCCAAGCAACGTCCCACGGCAGCGTCGGGCCCCCACGACCCCTCTCTCGCTCACTCACCTCTTCATGCCAGCGCCGGGCCTCGACGCCCCACCCGCCTGCGGGACCTCCCCGCTGCCGGCTCACAGCCCTGCGGGGCCTGACCCCGCGGCCCGGCCCGCTCCACACTCCCCCATCGTCGTCACAGCAGCCAAACGCTCCAGCCGGCGAAACGCTCCCTGCTGCCCTGACGAGCCCGCCCTCTTGTCCCCCGGCCTACTCCCACAGCCAACCACAGCACACCGGCGACACCGCTCCGTAGTGCGATTGGTGAGGAATGCCGCCAGGTTGAGGAGATGAACCGGCGGTCTCCACTCCATCAAGATTGTACGAGCCGCAGGGCGGGGGGGGGAGGTCAGGAAGGAGCGGCTGGTGGAACGCTCCCCTTGAGGGCGTTGATTGGCCCTCCAGCGCAGGGAGGCGAGACGTTGGGAGCAATAGCGGAGCTGATTGGGCAGCGAGTGCGTGTGCCCCCGGCAGCGGAGGAGGAGGGAAGGGCTAGCAGGCCCCGAGCGGTGGTTTGGAGCAGTGTGGGAGCGGCCGCACGCCGTGCGTCCCGACGTAGGGCCTGGTACTGCCGAGGGTGCTCGATGCCCATGCCTGAGCCTGTTCTCTCCAGTGCTTTCTGGAGCCCCAGTGGGCGGGGGTCCAGCCTCTTGACATGCGTGGAAGCGCGCCCTCAGCCTTGTATATGTGCTGGGGAAGCGTCCGGGGAGGGGTGGTGGGTAGCGGTTTCGCACCCGCATTCGGTGAACTGAGCCTGTGTCTCGCTGCTGATCGGCAGCCATCTGGCGGCTCTCGGCCTGCGGACGAGGAGCCGTTCCGCGGAGCGACGCGAGTGCTAGTATCTTGTGGTGCCGCGGGACACTGCCCTCTGCCCGGCCTTCTCGGGGCCTCGCTGAGCTCAGTTTGCAGTTGGAAAGCTGTGCCGCTTCCCCCCGCCCAAGTCTAAAAGAATGTAACTGACCTGTCTCTGCCTGGCAGTGGGGGAGGGTGATGGCAGTGCTATACGCAGCATGCTCTTTCCCGGTACACGGCATTCTCCACTGCTTAGAAAACCTGGAGGATAACCTCGAGTACCCCGGTATAGCAGGCGGCTGTAGAGTTACAAAAAGATTGTTCATGAGTGTCAGACTTGACCTGGCTTTAATACCCAGTTTTGAAATATTTTTACTTAAGAAACATACTAGATTTAATAAAAGCCTTTTGAATGTGACTGACGTCTGAATACTGTTCTGGTTTATGCACTTGGCATCAGTGGTTTTATATATAGTGAGCTCTTAAATAATGAGAGAATACATTCCAGAATAAAAAGGCGTTTTTCCAACAGGACAGGTATGTTTAAAGGCTCTAAATAAGCTTTCAGCTTTTCCAGAAGGCAACATTTCATTTTAGAGAAGAGTTTTTTCATTGCATAGTATTCTGAACTGGCTCTTAAAAACACTTCGGAGTTTTGTATGGCTACAGTCATGTGCCTAAGGTGGTTACAAGACATACAAATAAGCACTTTCCCAGTTTCTTAGCTTTAACATACCTTTAATACATATTTTAATGTAATTTACTAGTATGTGCAGTTCCATATTAGCTAAAGTAGAGGCTATTCCAATTAATCCCATTCACTTTAGATCTCCAGAATCTAGAGAAGACAGTTAATAAGCAGATCCACTGCAGCCCTGCATCAGGGCTGGATTGCTCACATCTGAGCTCAGAAGCTTCAGTGTGTCACTAGCACCGATTTTAGTAGGAAGGCACAACACAAGCGTTTGTTATCATGAGTGTGTGCAAGGTGGGCAGGACACAGTGTCGGAAACCAGCAAAAGTATATTGAAAACTTTTGAGGAAACGAGATTCCATCTCCTATGGAATGAATGATCTCACTAATCATTTTATTTAGTTAAGAACAAAATGTTAAACATTTTAAACTCATATTTAATTTTTAAACAATAAATAGTAGTGAAAAGATACTAAGCTTTATGCATTTTAGTTCTTCATTTTGCAGAAGAGCACACAGTAAACCCAAGTCATGTTCTGCTAATCCTCAAGGTGGCTATCTATGCACAGCAGCTGCATACTCCTCCACTGCAGAAGTGCTTTTTATGCTACTCCAAAATGCATTAGCATGTCTGCTATAAATCCTTTTTTCCCAAATTTCATTAAGTTTACATTTGGGTATAAATAAATTACATATGGAATATGACTAGGTATTAGCCTAAGTATGCCACAACTGTATTTGAGAAGAAAAGGGGACAGATACATTGTAAGAATAAAATAGCAAAACACTAGGAATGACTACGTGTTGCATACCTAATACCTCAAACCCCAAATATTTAAAAACATTTCTCTAGTCCAAGTAATTATGTACTTAACTCTCTATGATTTCAGGAGGAGAAATGACCAGCACAGACCATTTAGAAAGCCTGTCATTCTACAGAGCAAGTCATGCTTGTGAAATGTAACCCACTATTGACCCACTGGGCTTGCGTTGCAGCTCCGTGTCACTGACAGAGCAGAGATGAAAGGCAGGCCGAGACTCCTGTTTACTCTAACGCTCCTTCATACTCCTTTAGAAGTATAAAGGAGTTGTAAAGTGATAACAGGGCTTTGGCAGTGTAAAAAGGGCCTGTTATGTTTCTTTCAGGTTGAAAACCCTGTCAGTAACACCAGCAGGAGATACTTGCCATTAAATAGCGAATTATTTCTTTAAGCCACAGTCTCGTTAAGAGAGACATGTTTTGCAATAATGAAATATCAGAAACAAATTCTGCTTTCAAATGACACACCACTATACAGTTAAACATTATATAAAGAATGTGGAACAGAATTTTATGCTGTGCCAGGATGGGAGTATAGTAGTCATTTATCACAACACCTCAGCCCATGACAACCCCAAAAGCGCAGATTATTCCGGGAGAGCAGATGAATTTTTGTACTACTTCAAACATGGAAATGCATTAGAGAGGAAAGGTTCTTATAGAAGCATCAAAGACAACACTGCAGCGCTTTCTAAATAGTAGTTAGGTGATAAAAGAGGACTTGGATAAATATGTTAGGTATTTCTGCCTCCTCTTGGTTTTGGTTTTTTTTTTTTCTCATTATCTACAGTTCTGATGAATGATTTGGTAAAATAAATAAGGTTTAGTTACATAGTTTGGGGCCTGAGAGAAAATAAGCAGCACAGACTCTGAGGTTGCTTGAAGCTGTATTTCTTAGGAGAGAAGACTGTTTTGTAGTTGTAGCATTAGAGCTGCATTCTTTAGCAAGAATAAGACCTTGCCATGCCTACAATAAAATGCCAATAAAATCTGGCAGTAAACTGCAGTTTGTACATAACATTGGTTTATCCCACAATTTTTCAAGCTGCTACCAGCTTTGTATTCTGTGGTTAAATACTGTGTCTGTCTGGGTTTATGAAATCTATCTGACTGGGAAAATGTGATCTGCCTCAATAAAAGATAAAAATCAAGGCAGGATGTTTTTCACTATTGCAGAGCTCCCTCTGGTTCTTTAACTATCAAAAGCACAAACACATTCTTTAAGTACAGGCATCACAAGGCTAGCTCATCTGGTGGCTGGTTACCAAGATCTAGGCACAAACTTTCAGGTTAGTCTTCCTAAAATGAGTATTGTCATTTTAAATTGGTATGGAGGCCCTAGGTGATGAAAACCACTTTTATGCACTGTAGTGTTGCCCTTTTAACCTTGCCCCTCTCCTGTGTTATCACTCTTTTTCCACGTCCCCTGGTAGATGCATTTTAACACTGTACTCTTTATGTATGCCAAAGTCAGTGCTATCACAGATTGCAAACTCCGAATGAGCCGGTGCGTGAGGATCCCTTTTCCATCACCGACTATGACAGAACATGCTTTGCCACTAAAATTTACCCCAGTTTTATGAATATGAGATAAACTGATGGTGCAAGTGCACTTGCCCATCTCTCAGAAAGGTATGCTGACATTGTGAATATCCCCCTTTTCCACTGCTTAACCCTTTACAAAGAGATTGCTGGAAGTGGAACCGAGAACATGCATTCTGGTAGCAACCACTACTGTATACTGCAGATTTATTTTATTTTATTTAATTTGTTCATCAAACATTTAAGAAAGTAAAATGCTACCAGGTTAACAACACTGGGGCACAATGAAGGGACAGGGACTCTTTGGACCAAACCTGAGCTAATGGGAGCAAAAGGAGCAGCCTGCTAAACCTGGTGGTTATCACAGCTCCTGGGCATGAAAAGCCTTTTCAGTTACTGGCTGTGACCATACAGAGGCAGGCAGAATTCTTACAGAACATCCTTGATTTGTAAGTTGTTTCGTGCCAGCCATAAGCATAACAGATTTAATTGTCTTTTGTTTGTTTGTTTTGTTTATTGTCCAGGTTAATTTGCCTAGGACTTCAGTATTCTGAAATAATTGAATACTTAATATACTGGAAAATATAATTTTCTCTTTTTCTTTTAGCTTTATCAGGAGCAGGACAATAGCACTAAGCATCACAAAATAATATGTTGCTTTTTGGCAACACATAAATTAACAGATTCAGAATTCAAAGCTTAGATACATCTGTGAAACTGTCAGTGTGAGTGAAATGCCCCGAAATCCCCCTTGGATTTTGCTCACAATTGCAACCAAACCCATAAATCTAACTTTAAAGGAATGAGACTCAAGCCAGAAACTCACGGCTTGTCTACAGTTAAAAGGGTTGGCTGGTATAGCTACACCTTAGAGCTGTATTGGCAACCAGAGATTTCTTTTCTGGTGTAACTTAAATCACTTTCCTCATGGAACATGCTAAATGGCCTAAAGGACTTTGCCAACATAACGGCATCTACACTAGGGTTTCTGCCAGTGTGGCCGTAGCTGCCTGGGAGTGATTTTTCATCATTCTGACAGCTGTTTTGGCAAAACTTCTACATTTAGACTGAATCCAAGTCAAAGTTGGCATTGTTTTATGTTGCAAATAAACCAGGAGAGAAGCATTGCCAGTTTATGGCCCCAGTTTTACATTATTTTAAATTGTTTGCTCTAAAGGAATGTGTGGGGCAGGATCCATGTAGTCCTTTGGATGTTTGCCTCCCACGTTTTTGCTGCATTAAAATCCCTTGGTTTTTTTCAGTGAGTGAGCTTTGGCAATGAGGAAAGATACATTGCTAAAAATAGATAGCATCCATATTATTTACCCCAGAAATAGCTATCCTGATGCTTTAAAGCTAACTTCCAAAGTGAGATGAACTTGCAAAAGCATCTGAGCCAAAGAACACATGGATTAATACATCATTCTTCTTCACTTTGTCTTCAGTTCAACAAAGATTAATGTTAGGCACATACATAAGCCCATTTCAAGTTTAGTATTCATGTCACACATGATAATGCTCCTTTTTGAACTTTAAGAATATACTTTGAATTAATCATATGCTTAAGCATTGTGTGGAAACTGGGATTTCTGTCAGAAGTGCAAGTTTACAGAGGGTGAGGCTATTTATTGTAGTACCATCTGAATTTTCCTTCCTGAACTGGATGTTGAATCTGTTGTCTTTTGAAGATGTCCCAAGGGGCAGGTTTTTCCACATAAGGCCATTTACATATTGGTTCTTTTTTCCTAATCTCTCTTTTGCTAAGTGTGGGTTTTTTTTAGTTTTAGAAATGCATGCAGAGAACTTTCCATTGATTTGGTTTTATATTTACTGTTGAACTCTGCTTTGCCAGACTTTGTGTTTGCATGTATAATCTTGATACTGCTGTTTGCAAACCTGCCTTCACTGCTGAAGCTGCTCTGGGGATAACAGGCCGTGCCTTGCCCACAGACAGCACAAGGGCTGTTTGAGGCAGATAGGGGATTTCGTGTGTAATCAGTCAGCACTGAACCAGTGAGCCAGTTGGAAGAGGAAGTCTGATTTAATCAAGGCTTCTTCCTTCCTTTTTGTAAAACACAGAACATGCCTGCTAGATGAAAACACAGACATATTTTTGTGTGTTTTGAAAATGAAAAGGCTTTTCATGACTTTGTAGAGACTCCACACACACAACTGAGAGCTCATCAGCAGTTTCCAGGTGAGTGTTCTGTGCAGCTTGATTTCTGGCGCTACTTACAACTCAGTGACAGAGTTGGAGCAGCACTTAACCTGAAATGGAACAGGCTGAGTGTCTGTTCCAAGCAAAATTGTGCTATTTGTGGCAAGGTTTTTATATCATTTTGGAATTTTCTAATAGGTAAAAATAAACAGCAGCTTACTTTATAGTGCTTATAGTCATTTTTAGCTGTGAAAATGAAACTGTTTCTATGAAGTACAGTTTTCTAGGCAGACATATATCATGATGTTCACTTCTGTGTTCTGTTTACAAGTG